>NC_050532.1:8484634-8489148 GCF_002922805.2 Oryzias melastigma | reverse complement strand
ATATATATATATATATATATATATAGACATGTTGGTTAAAAAAAGTAATAAACAATATTTTCTGGGTTTTTTTCTATAATCAAAACAGAAAATGTATATAGTTGTTTGAAGTTTGTGACACTATTATTTTTTTAATTTACTTTTCATAAATTGAAGGACTCAAAAGAAAAGGCACAATTATAGAAAATGTGAAGCATAGATGCAAAGGATTTACTGCAAAAAGTACAATTAACTGTCAATGTTTTAACACTTGGATAAATATTTTTTTTATTATTGTTAATGCAACACGTTTCAGGTAATATATATGCTTTACAATATTACCAAAGACATTGTTCTAAAAAATTGGACCCTTAAATACCTTAAATATAATGTTGCCTGTTTCATTCATTGTGCTACAAAATATTTATTCTTGAATTTTTATTTAAAACATCAGTTCAATTTTTCATCTATTTTAACTTGATGGATCTCTTCCAAAGTGCTGCACTAATTTGATCATCACAATAATCTGCAGAGCACACTGCCCCCTGCAGGTTACCCCTGGAACTTCACTTTGCCCACCTCCTGCCTCCGCTTCACATAAAAGCTGCAGCAGCCGGATGCTCATGCACAGCGCCGTCACGTCCAGCTGGACGCCTGACAGACGGCTCCGTGCTCCCGGTATGGCCGCGCGCGCCCGCAGCGAAGCCGCGCCGCCCGGATGGCGGAGTGAGTGAGAATGCGCTTCCCCAGCTCCATCTTTGTGTCGGTGTCTCTGTTCACGGCCGAGACCACGGCAGCGCTGTACCTCAGCTCCACTTACAGCTCCGCCGGGGACCGGATCTGGCAGGGGCTCACGCTGCTCTTCACGCTCCTGGCGTCGGTGCTCGTTCAGCTCGCGCTCACCTTCATCCACCGGGACCTGAGCCGGGACAGACCGCTGGTGCTGCTGCTGCACATCCTGCAGCTCGGTCCGGTCGTCAGGTTGGTGCGGTTCTATTCTGTTCCTGCGTGGGTCTGTAAGTGCGCTCTGCGGGGACGCATGGGTTTGCGCCCACGCGCGTGCTATTTTCGCGTGAGTTTGTGTTTATGTGGCCCTCTTATCAAGCACATGATGTTGTTATCATCCGCTCCCTCTCTCTCTCTCTGCGCGTGCTCTGATGTCTGTGTCATTCAGACTGGAAGTGAAGAGCTGATCAATCGATCATCGATACGCCCCGTCACAGCCTCTCATCCGAAAAGCTCTTTGATTTACGCACAGCGCCAAAGGCCGCTGGACTCGCTTCAGGCTCCGTTAAACGGTACCGTTCAGCTCTTTACGCAGTCCTGCGCGGTCCAACAGAACCATCTGCTTCAGCTGCAGGGACGGGAGCTGAGCGCGCGCACACCACCGCTCCAAAATAAGCAGACAACAGGAGATTTTTTTTGTCTGTGCACTTAAAAATAACCTCATATCTTCATGATTTAAAGGCACACCTGCAACGTTCAGTTGATCTGAAACCTTTGCTTTTCAGTGCTGAAATTGTATAACTTTTTGGGGGGCAGAAATGAAAGAGGTGAACCCACCTAAAAAACTACACGGTATTTCCCAAATCGTGGAATATGTACGCATTTTACTGAGACTGGGCTGAAATAACAAACATGATTTTAAAGCTTTAATTAGTGGTTAATAGATGAACACATTTACCACAATTGGCACAATTACAGAACGAGTAGAGTTAATGTGATAACTCAATGGATGCCATTTACACAGTTTTTGTTTCACTTCACAGATTTTCAGGACAGGCAGATAAATGTATTGATGTGATAGACTCTCCTCATTCTGTGTCTTCCACATTTATGGTCTCACTATGCACAGCGCCTTACTTATTGGAGCTAAAACCAACAAATTGTAAAAGCAAAACCTTTTCAGTGTGGTGTCAATTTGAACATTCAGTGGGTATAAGAAGCTGATTTGACCAAGTTCATCATTCAAACAGCCAAAATCTGACGATGTCACTTCACAGATGAACAGTATCAGCTGGTCGTGGCGTATCTTTGGGTTGGTAGTAGGTAGTCAGATGTTGCACGAGAACTTAGTGAGCCTCAAAGCGTCATCAGCAGACTTGCATTTTTGGACACAATTACTGGTAGAGTTTGTGACGGAGTGGAGGCCCAGACCACAACCATGACCAGTACCTGAGGATCTTTGCGCTCAGATGTGGTTTAGCAAATGCCTCACAGTTGTAGAACCGTTTACCAGATGTGAGGGTACTAGGGATTCCAGACAATCCATTCACTTCTAGATCCATCGCTCTGACTTGAATGACAGACGACCATTGCAGATGACACGAAGACAACACAATAAATGTTAGTCACAAGACCATGTGGCCTAGATAAGGCACTACAGTTTACCATCCTGTTCACTGGTGAATGTTGGGTCACCTTACAGATATGATGGTCGTCAGCGTAGCTGGAGAAGGCGAGGTTAATGATACGCTGAGATCAAGGTGTAATAGTTGGTGCATGCAGTCAGTTATTGTAGATAGGTCAGTTCTCCTTCTTACCTCAGGGACATGATGGAACCCATCATCATAACCCAACAGGCCGAGCCGTGGACTACTACGGCCTAGGCGAGGACATCCCCCACACCACCACCACCCTCTGGAACAGAAACACCGTTACTACCAAGAAATAATAGCACCTCATACAGGTCTTGAACCAGAGACCTTTGCTAGAGTAGGAAGCGCTAACCGCTGCACCACCGTACATGTTAAGTATTTACTGACCCATCTCCAGTGTTAAAGGTCTAAAGATCTTTGTTGTTTGTTAAAGTTTAGAGAAAGAAAAACATAGTTCGTTGGCTATTCTTTTTAGACCAAAAACAAGTGTTTTCCCACCTTTTTTCCTCCCTTTCTGGCGCCCCTGGATGTGCAGCGCCCTTAGCATGACCTATACTCTGGGCTCTGTACCTCAATTCCGCCAGTACACCCCCAACTTTCTGTTTATAGATAATAATGCTCCACCACATCGTACCAGGATGGACACAGCTGGACTTCAGGAAGTGGGAGTTCCTCATGTGTTATGGCCAGCAATGACCTCTGACCTGAACCCCATAGAGCCCGTCTGGGACCATCTGAGGCAGAGACTGGATGATCGCACTCTATCCCCAAATGACTTGGCAGAACTGCATGTAGTACTTATGGAAGAGTGGAACGCTTCAGAACAACATCAGGGGGAGCATGAGATATCACTGTCAAGATGTCATTCAAGCAACAGATGGAAAACCAGATAATGACAGGGTTTAGTTCTGTTATTTGGCGCTATATTTACCTATTTTTTGGGGTCATTAATATCAAACTACTAAAAATTTGATTTCATTATTAACTAAATCAAATGAAACTTTGACATATTTCATTACATGGGTAAAGCACTCTTGTAAATAAAAATATCTCAAACATATTGTGAATAATGTTTAAATAGAAAAACCATCAGTTTCCTCATAAGTTTTGGTGAACAAATTGGATAAAGTTGCTGCTACTGAAACCCGTGTTTACAGTGTCAAAAAAAGTGCAAATCTTCAAGTTTATCTGATACTTTTAGCACATTTACAGCTTCAGTAAATTAATAATAAAAGTGGAATATCTTCTTTCTTTCTGTGCTCTGGAGAAGTGTCAAACATAGGACACTGTCCACTTCATATGAATGCATTTGCAAATTATTTAAATGATTGATATATTTCGATATATCTTGAAGCCTAAATCCTGGTAGTCGGGTGTGTTTCTGACTGTAGGACATTTATTTTTGTTGTGTTTCTGTCAGCAGCGGCTGCTCCGGCCTGAGTCTTGTTCGTCTTTTGACTCCTCGTAGAACAGCACCAGGAATAGCTCGGGCCGCTGCGGGCTGCTTATCTCTGACAACAGAAGCAGAGAGAGGAACGGCAGCCGCTGAACGCCGCACAGCTGAACTTCCTCCTCTTATCCGCCTGAAGCAACACTTATAAACAAAGCAGATACAGACCACAGTCAGTCAGTCAGACAGACGATGGCTGCTTCTGTCACAGTGCAGTTTCAGTTCTTCATGTTGAGTGCTTAACACAAAGGACCTGCTTCCCTGTTCTTCAGGCTCTGATGCAGATTGGGTGGATCTTTGGTTTGAACGTACAGTAACCTTTAGAGAAGTCTCACACACTGACTATTAGAAGCTTTACATTATATTTTCTTTATATATATATATATATATATATATTTGGAATTTGTTCAGTTTAATAGAAAAACACACCTGCAGCTGTGCAGCCGGTTCATTTCTCATGAAAAACGTGTAATACACAAGATATTGTGGTGGATCCAAAAGTAAAAATGATAACAAAACTGTGTCTGTGGTTTGGAGAAACTGTGGTTTGATAAATTAAACAGGAAAAAACATGTAAGTGAAAGTGTGCGTATAATCTTAAAGGATCTGATGTGCGTTCAAGAACCTGTACACTCTTACACGCACTTTTAGCACCCAATGTTCACATAGGACTTGGTATTAGCGCATGTAGCTACAGTTGGAAGAGA
>NC_050532.1:8465448-8484137 GCF_002922805.2 Oryzias melastigma | reverse complement strand
TTTACATTATATTTTCTATATATATATATATATATATATATATATATATGGAATTTGTTCAGTTTAATAGAAAAACACACCTGCAGCTGTACAGCCGGTTCATTTCACACAAAAAACGTTGTGTAATACACAAGATATTGTGGTGGATCCAAAAGTAAAAATGATAACAAAACAGTGTCTGTGGTTTGGAGAAACTGTGGTTTGATAAATTAAACAGGAAAAAACATGTAAGTGAAAGTGTGCGTATAATCTTAAAGGATCTGATGTGCGTTCAAGAACCTGTACACTCTTACACGCACTTTTAGCACCCAATGTTCACATAGGACTTGGTATTAGCGCATGTAGCTACAGTTGGAAGAGACTTGGTGCAAAATGTCATTCAAATCTGGTGAATCTTGCTCCAGGATGTTTCTTTCACAGCTCTATTTCAACAAATAAAAGACTTACAGTCATATAAATCCAGCCGGGCACTACTCACAAATAAGAATTTCTCCTACGTGATCCATTTTCAAACACTTGGCACTTCTGTGGATTCAAATCCATTCATCACTACAAAATCACTGATTGGTCAAAGTTCAACTGGTTTCACTTTCAATGTGGATTCAATGGCTGGGCATTTTGTTTGTAGAGCTAGAAAGTAGTTGTAAAAACCTGCAAAACTGTGTATAAATGTGAGAGTTTTTAACAAAGCCTGAAATACTAATTTTAGGTGTCTTTACTAAGACTTTTCAATGGAGGTGGTCGCTGAAGCACACGATGTGGAGCCCTGTGTGAATGTGGCATCAAATGTTGTAATTGTGTAACTCTGTAACTTTAAAATTTCAAATTTCTCTGCACTCATATTAATTATGTCTCGTTCAGCAGGAAAATAACACAAATATTCATACATTGAATTTTAGGACCTTCTTCAGCAGAGGGTATTAAACAAGGAAAAGATGGTTTTGCAGCATCAGGTGAAACTATTCCCCCTTTGTGGACACTGCCAGCACATATATATATATAAAGACATAGAGGGATCCCAATAGAACATTCTTGTCACAAAAGAAATATGAAGTAATCTGTTAGACGTGGAGGTATTCCATTCTTTAAAGAATAAACAAAAACCTCTAATTGATTAATTCTCTAATTGAACTGATCTGATACTCTCGTTTTTTTTTTTTTTTTTTTTTTTTTAGGTTTGTGGAAAAACATCTATAAATGTTTAATGACAAAAAAAAGACAAAGCACATATTTCTCCAACACTTTAATTTGATCATGCTAGAAGATAGATAGAAGTTTGGCTAACCTGTTAGGCTACCTAGAAGCTAACGAGGTTGGTCAGCAGACTTTGCAACTTTGTGCTAAATCCAGATTTTCCCCACTAACATCTCCTACAAACCTCCAAGGTTGTGTTAATACTGGAGAATAATAAACTGCATCCACTGCTGCTGGATGTATCATTACTCCCTTCAAAATCCTAGATAAATCTCGACTCTACCAAGCTTCCTCTCTGTCTGAGCAGCACATTAGACAGACTTAACATACGGATTTCACAGACGGATAGAGTGAAGATCCACTTAAAGGAGGGAAAACAATCCCATCTAAACTGAAAACGTTTGTGACCATCTTTAATGTCACTTTCAATTGAAACATCTCACTTTAAGGAAAGATGTAACATTGCCGTGCAGAGATCAGAAATGTTTACATCTGTGGGATGGAAATTCTGTGAAATTATTCATCTTTTAGACTCCTCAGAAGACCCTGTCCCAACTTTCTTTGTGTGTTCGTGAGGAAAAATGGCTTCAGTGAATGTATTTTTACCGTTATGTCTTGAGACGTATTAGTTAAAAATGGTTACTGTCCATGAAGTAGTCCCTAGCTTAATGAAATATTTCAGATGTAAGGGCCTTGAGATTAATTAAAATTTAATCTCGTCCAAAAGGAGAAGATTCTTCTGTCTTTGTGATTTCCTCTCAAGTGCTTTTTTTAAAGAGGTTTGTGTCCTTCAAACAGAGACTCCACTGAGCGATCTAAATGAGTCACAGAGCAGCTGCAGCTCCTCACCGTCTCTCCTCTCCTGCTCCTTCAGGTGTCTGGAGGCGTTCTGCATCTATGGCAGCGTGGGCGGCGTGGAGGAGCCGTACGCCAGCATCACCAGGAAGAAGCAGATGCCCCGAGAGGGTCAGTCTGAGGAGGTGGAGCGGCAGGTGGGGCAGGCGGAGGGCAAGCTCTTCACGCACCGTGCAGCTTTTGCTCGCACCTCCGTCATTCAGGCGTTCCTGGGGTCGGCCCCCCAGCTCACCCTACAGCTCTACATCTGCGTTGTCCAGAGGGGCGTGTCCATCGGAAGAGGTGAGGACTCTGTGGGCCAATCAGACGAAGCGGCTTCACTTTATGCAGATATTGAGAGCAGAACATGGTTGATCTTCTGGTTTTTGGGTCACAACATTCCAGAGGGAAGCTCAGGAGGGGGTTTGAAACTGGGACAACCAGCCAATACTTTAATTAGGGCAAAACCCAAAGATTAAAAAAACATCATTTTATCTGCAGCTGATGGGAATCCAATGAGGATCAAAGATTCAAGCTCATCTGACCTTTACAGACTTTATTGATTGATCCAGAATGTTTTAAGTGAAGTCCAAATATTTTAGGCTCCTCCTCCCATGATCCTGATTTCTCTATTCATCGCATCCTAAAGGACTGAGATCTGGAGATGATGGAAACCAACAGAGTTCTGACAACCACCTTGAAAATATTTTTAGGATGTCACCTTGAGTTTATTTGGGTGTTGTGGCGCAGGCCTGCTGGAGGTTTGGTATCCATGAGAGAATGGTACAACGTTGAGGTTGACTGCAGCGTTTTAAGTTCTACCCCATTCGTCTTCTATTTCTTCTAAGTGGCCTTTTATTTATTATTATTATGATATTTTTAGTTAAAATCAAACCACCGGTTTTGTTTTCTAAGACATAGTTTCTGGAGTTTATTGGAAATTCACCTCTGAGTTGTGGGCGGGACTTTTGGCACGGAGCAACCCCAACCTCCCCTTCCCTCCCTACTGCTGAGAGCTTCCACAAGTACATGTTATAACACACTATTTTCATCAGAGTGGGTCTTTATAAAATATGTAAATTACACTTAAAGCTTGAAGTTTTGAAATAATACCCAGACCATCATACTACCACCGCCAGCTTTGGCCTTTGATTTAAAGTAGGTATAACTTATCTTTTTATGCTTGAAGCTTTTTACTCTACTATGAAAAGAGAGTGTTTTTTTTTTCGCTCAAACCTCTCAGAAGTATTTTGATCAACTTTGTTTTCTGTATACTATTGATTTAACAACTAAAACTTATCTTTTCTTAATTGAGTCTCCCAGTTCCTTTACCTTTCTGTAAAACTTTCAAATTGAAAAACACATGAAAATCCTTGGAGATCCGATCACCCGACGATCATAAAACCATCTAAACCAGTTTGTTTCCATTTCTTCCTCATTCTGATGCTCAGTTTGAATTCACCTGAACCATGACTGAATGCAGAAAATTACAGCCTTCTGATTGGCTGGTTATACTGGTGTTAGGAAGCTGCTGAACATGTGTACCCAATGAAGTGCTAAAATTTCATGTGTCATCATGTGTGGTCAGTGTATGTGACATGTAACCACATGTGGAACATACAACCCAATAATGATTACGCGTGTGACAACTGACTTTCATGAGTTCAAACAGTTCAATTTGGTAAAGCCAAGAAATCCACTCTAGTTAGTTGCAAAGTTGTAGCAGTCTCGTTGAGTTATGTAGCAATATCGCAATACGTTATTAAATCAATATTTTCCTCCACTCCTAGAATAAACGGATGTCTTAATCTCTTTAATCTTGAGGTTTGTTTTATGCTAATCTCTCCTTCATGTTTTTTCCTGTCAGGGACCCTGATGGTGATCTCTCTGCTGTCCATCGTGTACGGCGCCCTGCGCTGCAACATCCTGGCCATCAAAATAAAGTACGACGACTACGAGGTGGACGTGCGGCCCTTGACTTACGTCTGCATCTTCCTGTGGAGGAGCTTTGAGATCGCCACTCGGGTGGTGGTTCTGGTCCTGTTCAGCTCGGTTCTCCAGTTCTGGATCCTCCCCGTGGTTTTCGGGAACTTCCTCGTCTTCTTCTTCTACCCGTGGATCCTGTTTTGGCAGAGCCACTCACCATTCCCGGAGAACATCGAAAAAACCCTCACCCGGGTGGGAACCACCATCGTGCTCTGCCTTCTCACCTTCCTCTACGCCGGAATCAACATGTTCTGCTGGTCGGCCGTGCAGGTGAAGCTGAACGACCCGGACCTCATCAATAAGTCCCAGAACTGGTATCGCATGGCCGTTTACTACATGCTGCGCTTTGTGGAGAACGCCTCTCTGCTCCTGCTGTGGTACGTCTACAGAACGGACGTGTACGACGTGGTCTGCGCCCCTCTGCTGGTGCTGCAGCTGCTGGTGGCCTACGCCACAGCCATCTTCTTCATGCTGGTCTTTTACCAGTTCTGCCACCCGTGCCGACGGCTCTTCTCCTCCAGCATGACCCAGGGCTTGTGGGATTGCTCGTCGCTGCTCTGTGTCGCGTGCAGGTCTGCGTCGGCTCCGAGCCGACCGATGGGGAAAGCCGTGCCGGAGCCATCGTGGAAAGATCCGGCTACAGACCAACCGCACGATACAGTCAGCGGCAGCACAGATGACCTACCCAACAACACAACCTACGACATGCTCAACGACACGACCTTTGACGCTCCTAATGAGCCAGAAGACAACACCGGGGGCGGAGCCAACGGAGATCTAAGCCACAGTCTGGCCTGCAACGTTTAACCTTTAACACCAGTGTTGACAGTCTTTCAAACGTCTTTGACCGTTTACGCCTTTAATGTAATTTCAGCAGATTTGAAAGTAGAGAAAAGCAGCTTTGAACTGATATGCAACACTTAGCAAAGGTGTGAAGTCGATACGTAAAGAATCAGCAGATTCATGTTGATCACGTAAACGGTCGAAGAGTTACACTACTTAGGCGTCACCAGAGACTTCTCCAGTGTGTTAACCATCAGCAGAAACCATCCGTACCTTCAAAGTGCCACACACACACTCCATGCACACGGGAGTCCTGGCTTCACCACGCCGAGGTGATGCTCGCTCATCATCAGTTGGCTTCTCATGCTGCAGCCTCCAGTAATAAACCCATAAACCCCATATGCTGCATCAATAACCACAAGTAGCCGCGCGCTTGAACTTCTTAAATGATTGTATATTTGGTGTCTCAGACGTGGTCTGATGGTTCAAAAATTCCAGGGGATTGATCCCCTCATCGCCAGTTTTATGGCTGAAAGTGACTTTTTTTCTTCTTTGTTTTAATCCTCAACAAGAGCTTTAAAAATCAACCGGCGCTGCTGATGCGCTTTTCTCGTCCACAAGATGTTGAAGTCTGTTTGATCACGAGTCCTGTGAAGCACAGGCGTTTCCCACAAAGGCCAAAACGCTTCTTGCACGTTTACACAAATAAACAAATGAATGGATGAAGTGTCTTTGAATGAAATGCCAGCCTCAGTGATGTGAAACGCTTTGCTACCGTCTGCTCTCTGCCTGCATAATCAGTTTGACTGTATATGAGAACTGGACCGAGTGAGTGTGACATCACCCATGGAAAACGACTTACAGTTCCCTAAAAAATACAATAAAAATTAGAATTTACAAGAACATGTTACAAAAAGATGGCAGAGAAGACAAATAGAATGACTGAGTAAAAGCTGTTTATTTCTCAATAGAAGTCTTTGCTTCTTGGAGGCAATACTTCCTGTTTGAAAAATGGGAGGGAGGGGTCACTCAGTCCAGTCCTCTTATACCGTCAATGGATCACACAAATAAACAAATCACTAATAATTAAAAAAAAATCTTTTTTAAACTGTTCATTCATTTGCTTTAAAGAGAAAATGTCAATTTTGCACTTTATTAGCAGCAGCCTTTTTTTCAAATCACAGCACTGCCCTTTGCTAATCTCACAGATGAGCAACACTTGTCTCACATTAAATGAATGAACACGAACCTTGTGGTTTAAAGTTGCACAGTGGTGTATTTATTGGTTTCTGCCTTTAGTCCTAAAACATGCATGCTGGATGATTGTAAATTAAACATCATATGACAAAAGAATGGATTTTCCTTAATGAAAAAGTGTTTAAAACATTGAAAAAATAAATAAATATATATATTTATATGTTCAAAGTTTCTTGTTTTGTTTACTTCTTATTTTCTGGTGCTGACATCTAGTGGACAATTGACTGAACTGCAGGTTTGTCAGAAAAAAAACATTTACCAGCAGAAATGAATAAACGGATTTATTAAAGATTATAAATAAGAGACATTTACACGATTATTACAAACACAAAATAAAACAACAGGAATGATGAAAATATTTTAATAAAAGTAACAATAAAATTCTCCTTAAAAGAGAGTTCAGTCCTAAGTTTTTGAATCTACACTTAAAGCTTTGATATCAGTACATTTATGATGGGCTGCACAAAAAAACAACAAACAAACACCAGCTAATAAACAGTAAACAGGAAGTCCAGCTTAATGGATGCGAGTGCTTTCATGTCTTGTTGCAGGTATTGGGTCCTCGGATGTCTGCTGGCTGACAGGTTACAATTATCAGATCAGTTATCAACATGCAGAACAAACAGAACGCGCCGGTCACATCTGAGAGGTCGGTCATCAGAACCGGAACCCCAACACAACTGTGGTCCATAAAAAGCTCCAACGGGCCGCTCCTGTTGTTTTCTTGTTTGCGGGCGGAAAGCGGAGAAGTTCGGAGGCGGGCGGTGGCATTACAGCGCCACGGCGAACACGCTGACGATGCAGTACATGGTGCGGTTCTCCCACCTGACGGTGCAGCTCCCTGAAACCACAGTCAGAGGTCACCGCTTCAAAAGATGCAGCGAATGGCGTCACGATCCACACATCAGAAACTATGAACTTGTCTGTGGGTGCAGGATGTTGTTGGTGATGCAACACTTACATGATTATACTGTTAACATGTCACAGAAAGACAGCACAGCTTTTTACAGTGCTGAGAACAGCTTTCATAGCACAAAGAGCAACTTCTTTGTTTTAATTGAGTAGATGAGTCCTGATTATTTGGCCCAAAACTGTGTAAACAATAATAAAAGAACTCTATCGTCAAACATGTGAGCAGTCGGCATACATTACACATGTGATCAATTGATTCAACAAACTACTATGTGACCTCAAACCACATCTGGATCTTTGAAGGCTAATTATGTCATTTTGAGACCATATTTCTAATTTTGGCAGAATTTTCTTATTAATTCACCTCACTCGAATTATCCAAAGAGGTTTTACTAATTTGATTTGTTGCTGCTTAAATGTGTGAACGTGTCCCTTAGGAGTGGAGGAATGGGACTCTAGAGGAGTTTGGGCCTAGAAGGAGATGGAAGATGCCGTTTACCTTTTAAATTCACATTTTCAGATGGGTAAACTGACTGTTTCCTGGTTTTAACAGACTAACACTTCAGTCAGTTTGCAATCATTAAAAATGTGTATGAATAAACTTTGTTGTCTTAACGTTCCACTCTGATCATCTTTTGATCTATTTTAAAAGCGCTCCAAGTGTTCTTTTAATTATGATTATTTTAGCCAAAATAAAAACAAAATTGAAAAAACTGATTTTCTAAGACAGTTTCTGCAGAGCGCCAGAAGTTGATCAGAAATTCACCTCTAAATTGTGGCATTTAATAAATAAATAAATAAATGAAAAATCTGATTTTCATTGGAGTGCACTTTAACAATATGGCTTTAAACTAACAGGAAAGCCACATGTTTATTAATAATCTAAAAAAATTAAAAAATAACATGCCACAATTGTTTATTGATCTGCTGCCTTAATATAAAACAATAAATTCCACATTTAGGGCCCTAATGCAATGGTTTACAAGTGCTGCACACCTGGCTAGTCATCCTCCAAACCCCTACCTCTAAAGACTCATCTCAGCAGCAGCAGCAGGTCAGCCAGCAGACTAACAGGGACTCTCATCACTCATCAGTCCCTCCCTCCACGTGAAGCAAGTCTCCCAAAGACACCAGATTAATCTAATCTGCAGCAAAAGCGACTTTCACCATCTGGAGGTTCAAACCAGGTCTACCCAAAACCATTTTTTCTTTTTATTTAAACATGTCAATTGACCCGGTGCTTTACAAACGTACACCATCAGTGTTTTATTTTTTACATGGTTGATTAAAAAGGTGATTTCCTTTCTTTTGTAATTTTCCAACTACACCCCAGCTGCCTCTTACCATCAGTCGCGGTGTCCCAGTAGCAGGAGTTGGCTGTGTGGAGCCCAGCGCCGCTTTTCTGCATGATGGCGCAGTTTACTGCAACAAAGCACAAAGCACAGTTCCACACATGCACGTTCAGCTGCAGGATATTTGTAGCAGAGGGTTACACAACTCACTCACCAATGAATTTGAACGCCCGCCCCTGTTTGACCAGATGAGTCAGCGAATTCTCCACTATGCTGGCCGTCCACTGGTTGACTTTACTGTGGTCGTAGTCGGTACCACCGATGACACCCTCGATGCACTGAGACGCAGCAAAACAACACAAGTCAGGGATTCGAAAACCCAAATGATTTTTTGTGTAAATGTGAACATACCTCTTTGACTAAAGCGCTGTTCTCATCTGTGTTGAAGAGGACCTACAGGGTTGATTGGAAAATAAAATTAATAATGTGTTCAATCTGGTGAAACATTTTTGCATATGAGCTTATAGTCATTCTGCCCTTGTATGACCTGTATGACACATGAAGATGCTTAAGTTGATATTCTATTGTTCTGGTATTTGATAACAAGATGCTTAGGAGTTCAAATACAATGTTTAAACAATTTTGTTGCTGATTTGGGGGAAAAAAAACTTGTAAATCTAAATTCTCTAACTTTTTCAGCTCAAATGTATTAATACGCATGAACACAACAGCACTCTAAGAAATACTAACATCAAATAATATTAATATAATAATAAATAATAAAATTGAAAATATACGAATGTAAAAACATTTAAAAGAAAAAGGAAAAATGAAAGCATACCCTTGTGATCTGACAAATCCAGAACTGTAAAACTATGGTTTAAGATGTAGTTTAGATCTAATAGTTTAGATCCAAGTGTAGTTTGGTGTAAGTCTAAGTGTACTTTAGTGTAGTTTGGATCTAAATGATGCCAATTTAAATCATTCCACCCAATACTTACATTAAAATCAAATAGGATGTAATAATAATGCCTATACAATTTTTTTTCCACGTTTAATTTATTGTTTTAGGCTTTTGATTTGCCTAGAAATGTAGTATTTATTTAACGTATTAATATTATTATTACCACCTACATAGATCTTTATTGCTTAGTTGTTTTTATAAACTGTTATTATTATTTTTTATATTATTATTATTATTATTGTTATTTTCTTGCTTCGCAAACAACTCATATAACAAGGTATACTCAGCAAATTTAGATTATTTTAAAGTTACTAAAATTAGGTTATAATTGAATAAATATTTTAATAATTTAAAGCATGTTTTGCATTAAAAAGGATTGCAATCACACTTTGATTTTTTTTTACCAAATAATCTACAAAGGTTTAAAGTAAATCTGCAGTAGACTCAAATATAATTAGTCTTAATAAAACAGCTATAAATAAATATTCTAATTATTACTAAGTTTTTCAATATGCATTAAATAATACATTGTTTTAGACTTTTCCATCCATTATTTGTTTACTCAACGTTGCATTAATTTTCTAACAAATTTTGAACTTTCATATTATTTATCTAATCCAATGGGTAAACAAATATGTTTTAAAAGGCAACAATGCAAAAATAACGTGATTTCATTCAGTTTTTAGACCACACCCTATAATGAAATGTTAGATGCTAGGTTAACAGCTAGCTAGATTAGCTAACGCAAAACAAAAGTAATTTATTCATTTCGAAACATTTTACCAAAACAACATAACTCAAAGAGCTTACATCATCTCCAGAGTTGTACTCCTCCATCGTAGTTGACAAAGATAAACGCTCCTGTCTTTCCTCTTTGTGTCAAACTGTCTTTTGCAGGCAATATTTAGCTTTTTTCCCCTTCTGAAATGGAAACGGAAGTGACGTTTCAATCCAAGCCGGGTGGCTGAATCGACAGTATTATACTGCCTCCTTGTGGTCAAGTTTAGACACTACAGAGACAGTTGAACTCAAAACTAGCTGTTTTTTGTTGTGAACCTGGATAAAAAAAAAATAAATAAAAATAAAGTCAGAAAATATCTTACGCACTTCTTACTATATTATTATTATTATTATGTATCATCATTATTGTTGTGGATGATTTTTCCAAGCTTTATGGAGTGTTTCATGTTATTTAACTTCTTCAACAGAAGAACAAAAGCGTTAGTACTTTTGAAATAGGGATTTTTTTTTATTTAAGTTTGCTTATGACAAAGAAATATCACTGAAGCACCGAGGAAACTCATCCAAGCTTTCAACTTTTGTTTTCTTTTTTATTTGATAAAAATAGGAAAACTTTTAGCTTCAAATATGTTGCCCAGTGACTTTTCATTTAGGCTATGCATTTTTTTAGAATTAGATGTACCACAAGAAAAAAAAAACAATTTCTTAAATCTTTAGTTTTCCAGAAATATGTGTACTTCTTAATGTTTATGTAATCCCATAATATTTTAAGACTCCCAAGAGCATAACAAATCAAATCTGATTAAATACAACTATAAATTCAGCAGTTAGATTATGTTGTGTTTCACAATAATTATGGAACATGTAGGTTTTTGTGGTCCCAAATCACATTTTTAATAATTGCATTTATGCACTAGTTAGCAAAATTTTCCAGATAAATATGCATCCAAAAAAAAGATGTGCTGATTTATTTATTTTTTAAATTCCATGCAGCCTTTCTGCAGCTGAGTAGGCTGCTCCTCCAACCGTCTCAAACACGGATTCCCGGAGGATGTCAGCGGGGAAATCCAGAGCACAGAGGCGGGCTGTCCCTGTGACCGCCGGGGCTTCCTCCGTGCTGCTCCCCGGACTCTCTGCTGCTTTTAGCGGGGAACTAAGTTGGTGTTTTAGAGGAGACACAACTGTCGCAGTGCCAGGAAAAGGGGCTCGCGTGCGTGTGTGAGTGCATGGCACGCGCGCATCATGCACTCACACACGCCACGCCCCCTCCTGTCGGGAACACCCTGCCTGCCTCTGAGGCTGGCTGTCAGACGGCGCTGAGGCGCACGCACGGACCGCGGCTGACTCCGCTCCTTCCTGCCTCTGTTCCTTCCCGGCCGCCGTCACCGCCACCAGGTAAGCCCCGCCGAGCCCCCTCCGCGCTCCTTCCCGAGGTGGTTCCGCTCCCTGTCCCTGATCACCGGGACCCAGACGGTCCACTTCCCATTCAAAGTTAGGCGCGTTTGGAGCAGGTGCAATGCAGCAAAACCGCTCGCTTCCAATCCACGCCGCCTCCGCGGAGGAATCACCTGCTCCGATCACCAGAACTTCTTCCCACTGGTCTGGACCCTCCACGGTCCCCCGTCTCAAACAGAGGGAGCACTTTCTGTAATGCTGATGTGGCTCCCACAGAAATGCTGACCTTGTCTGTGGATTCTCCAGGATATCCCGGGGATTCTGGGGGATGACCAGCCTTTTCTTTGGAGGTGACAGACAGGCAGGCAGACAGGCAGACAGACAGACAGACAAGGTCTCGGGGATGCAGCTGAATGTCTGCAGGGTGTGATGACACAACGAGCTGACCTCATTTGATTCCTGAGGTCCTTCACTGCATCAGATATCAACATTTCTTGCAGAAAAAAATATTCCCATATGTCACGTTTTTGCACGTCTCCAATCAGTAATCTGAAAAAAGTTTAAAAAATAAATGTAAAATTTGCTTAAAAGCTGAAAAAAATCAAAATATTTTAGCAATAATGGGTCAGCTCCACAAGAAAAACCAAAACATAGTCCAAAAAAATGAAAGAAAAAGCTTCATCTTTCTCCCAAATTCATTAGAATTTAATTGTTTACCACTTAAATGAGAATATTCTGACTTTAACCGCTGTATGTTATAAAGTGTTGCATAAACATGGAAAGCTGCTTTTCTCTAGAAGCATTTATGCAATTATTGTAATTCCAATGTTATTCCCACAGTCACACCAACCCTTTCAACGGCAAAATAACTATTTAAACCACCCTAACTCTTTGACCATTTATGCAATTAATGTAATTTCAAAGAATTCTAACGCTGGTCACTTTAGGAAAATGTTGCATAATGGTGCAAAGCTGCTTTTCTTTGCATCAGAATCAGCTGATTTATGTGACTTGTATAAATCATTACTACAGTAAAGTGTTTAAGCAGTAAACATGGTTCTAATGTAATTCCAACAGACATGTTAACCCTTTAACACCTGAGCTGTCACCGGCGACTGCAAAATAACAAATGCTCTTTGAACTACTGTAAGTCTTAGACTCTTTACGCTATTAAGGTAATTCCAACGGATTCTAGTCACTATACATTAGAGTTAGTGAGAATATATGCACCATTAATCTTTGGTTTTGGGCTTCTGTTGAGCTCCTACCAGCTTTAGTGGTCTGAAGGCAGAAAACGCCCCTTCATCTTTCTCCTCTGGGCTGTAGAGCGTCCAGACTGAGCTGGCGTCGCACCAAAGTGCCTACTTAAGCAAAGACGACCGAGACAATGCTTTGTAATGTGGACGTGTGGCATAAAAAAAGCTGTATATCAGACTAAATGTTGATTTAATGAGTCACAGTTTGTTATTCTAGCTATAATAAATGGAAGTGGAACCCTCAAAAGCCTTGCAGATGTCTTTAATTGTTATTTTGTCCATGTGCAACAATCATTTATCATTGTTGTTGTCTAAATTGGTTCATTTTGGCCTCAGATGGAGCATCTGCTGAGGCTATTTTGTCATCGTCTCCAGACTGCCTTCTTGACTGAGCACACAGGCTGAGGATCTAATACAGGATGAGAAGAGAAAAGAGAAGCGAGTGCAGGAATTCCCTCGTTTCTCTACAAGCAGGCTGCAGGGCTTATCCAGGGGAACCCTGGGAAGAGCAGTCACGCGGCATTAGGGCTTTGCATCTACCGGACGTGACAAGTGAGAGGAGGGCGTGCGCTGGCGTGCGCGTACGTTCACGCGTATGAACTAATAGGGCAGGCGTATCGCCGGCTGCTTCTCATTGTGTCAGATTCATGCGCTTTCAGATTAATAGTGGTTAAAATAATTCCAAAATACTCTATCCCCAGGGGGAACGTGAATAATTCAACAGTAAAATCTCAGTGTCTGACTGGAGAAAAAAAGAAGATGCCAACGACGTAGACCAAGAATAAAAATTTGTCAATTTAGCTACACACAGGCTTTTTGAGAAGTGAAGTGTAACTCTTCCTATGTTATCAGGAAGAACCGCTTCTCTTCCAAATCTTACCAAAGTTGTGGTACATTGATTATAATTCACTTTGAAATATATACATCTTGTTTGACCCAACTATGACTTCCGGATTGAAGCTGTTTGGAAAGAAAAACAGACCAGAACCAGTGCAGTTCATACAGTAACCACTAGAGCTTTGGTTCTAAAACTATTAGACACAAATAGTGTCATGAGGAAGTTTTAAAATTGTTGGAGATGGAACAATGTTTTGGTTTGGTGGCATCATATCCTGCCAGACAAAATGTAGCTTCGAATGATCATTGGACCACATTTACGGCTGTTGCATTAGACATTATCTGTACAAGATTTTTCCTCAAGTTTGACTTTTTTGGAGAATTTAGATTCCTAATCTTGTCTTTATGAAAATGTATTTGAGGCTGGGAGATGTAATGTAATATAATCCCTTATTTTGTATGTTTTCTTTGTAATTGTGGACCCAAATGTACAATTAGTGGTAAAGAAAAAAAATCATGCGTAAAAGGAATAGGAAGATAAGGCAGAAAGTCCAAAAGGTCAGCAGATGAAAAAAGGTGGATGAAAAGAAACAGGAACAAAGACATTTAAAACAAGGGAGAAAACAATGCAAAATGACATCCAGAAACCTTAAAAACATTCAAATGATGGGACACTATACGCCCCAAACCCTGCTTGGCCCCGGAGAAATATCACGCCATCATTCAATCAGAAAGGAAATCAACCTATCCACACAGAAACCCTTCACATGTGGGTGGAGGTGCAGAAATGTAATTTAGTGGCTGCGTTGAGAGAAATGGATCCGTTGAGAAAAAGGTTCTGGGAAGTGAAATCGGGAGTCGCCTCTATTCCAGATGTAAGAACACTCACATCTGTGACGGTGATGATAAACGGAACCACCGTCTAAGATAATTAACCTCTTGATCTTAAACATGGAGGGAACACATTGAAGTGTTTACATTTTAATTAAAGTTGCAGTATAATTTAGGTTTTGACCAGCATGCTTTGCGCACATTGAAAAGAAATGAATGCCATGTTAATGAATGTTAGCGAAATAATCATTCAAAATCTTCTTTATAAAGCACATTTGATAAATTAAATGTAGCAAAAAAATGAAAGAAAAACACATTTTGTGATAGAAAGTATTCTATTCTGCTTCCATAAAATGTTGATAAAATTATATGTGTGAAGAAAGTGATTAAAATAAGAATAATTGTAGCCGACACATCATGCATTAACCCGACATATGGAATAATGGCTGTTTTCTTACCATTACAAATACATAAACATGTTGATGTATTCACATCATGGGACTCAGTAGGATCTGTGTTTATTTAACTCAGTGGCCTTGTGGTAGAGTGTCCACCCTGAGAGTGGAAGGTTCAAATCCCTGGTCGATTCATACCAAAGACTATAAAAATGGAACCCAATGGCTCCCTGGATGACACTCAGCATTAAGGGGTGGCATTGGGGGGTTGAACCATCAAATGGTTCCCAGCGTGGCTGTGTTTGCAGAGAATGGGTCAAAAATGGAGAAGAATTAAATGGGACTTTAAGTAAACTGGTAGTCAGCTTCAAGTCCTTCGAGGGACTTGCGACCTGTCCGCGGTGCACCCTGCCTTCACCGCATAGCATCCCCATGACCCCAATAGGGAGTTGGAAAATTGGTGGACGGATGGTAGTCCACTTCACCTCAGTCCAAGCACAGGCTTATCTGAATCCTGATCCAGCTATAAACCAGAACTCCATTCACTTGCAGGTGAACCCTGGAGTAGACTTGAGCCTCGTTTCCACTGAGCGGTCCGGTACGGTACCGTCCGGTATTTTGAGTGTTTCCACTGTAAAATGGACCCATTAAACAGTACCAAAACGTACCTCTTGAGGGCCCCTATCGTTTGTTGGTCCATAAAAAAATGGAACGGGACAGTTTGGGCGGAACTACTGTTGGTAGAAAATGATGACGATGTTCGAAAGCACCAATACGGCGTTAAGCTAACGTTTCCGTTTTCCACTTTACGGCATTATTCTTTCAAACAACAAATTCCTAATTCCTTAAATTCCTTTTATGTACAAAAAAGTAAAGCAAGAAAAAGAGGAGCTACTTGTTGTTGTTGCTTTTATATTTGTCGCACTACACTGACACGCTAGCGGTCTACACCACGCATGCACCATGAAAACGACCCCCTCAGTGGGAGTGAGGCTTAACTGAGTGGAAACGTTCACCAGAATTAAATGATACGTACCGTACTACTCCTTACCAGACCGGACCAGAAAAAAGGCTTGATGCACTTCAATGACAGTACGGACACAAATTCACATGAACCAAAAAATGAAAGTCAATCATTAAGAATGGGTCAAATTAGCCTTAAAATCAGAAAAGCTGCGGTTTAATTAAAGGTGGCAAATTATAATGCGGGAAATGGTACTTTAATTGATGTATTAGGAAGGAAATAGTGTCACTTTTTCTTCTTTTTGCTTTTTTTTTTCTTCCTAGCTAGTTATCTTTTTGAGCACTGTCGCCCCCAAATGGGTCACTGGTGTAACTGCACTATGTTTCCAGATTGTTTGGCATTCAGAACACAAAACAATTGAGTCAATAAATTATATATCAGCATTAAAATGGGTTGTATTACAAAAAAAATATTTTACCTTATAGCCGTCATGGTTACTTTAAGTTAGACTTTATACCAAAATAGTTGTTTTTTGTAATTTTTAATACATTTTTTAAACTTAAACTCTAAAAAACTTCTACATAATCAAAGATTGAACCTCTTTGTCCCACATGAATATTTGATTGTACCAGCGAGAGCTTTGATTACTCACTGTGTTCACTTTCGCCTTGTTTTTATAGGCGAATTCACTTTCCTCGCATTCATTTCCATCCACAGTTGCATCAATTTTTCATCAGGCTTTTATAGCAATGATTGGGGGAGTCATACCGCCGTGACGAGTTCGTCTCCAGCTTTTCTCCATCTGGGGGCTTGATGTGGTCGGCTAATCCATGTGTGAACGTGATCAGTGCTCATGCACTCAGACGCTCCTTCACAGTTCTACTCCGATGAATCCCAACAGCGTCATCCTGGAATTGGTCATTTTGGACATTTATGTCATCAGATGACAAACTTGTAAAGTATTTCTTAATTTATTTCCCAAAGGGAAATGACAAACGCATTATCCAAACCTTGAGACCAGTCTGGCTGAACGTCAGTTTAAAGTTTCTCTCTTAAGCTCAAATATTGATTTTTATTTTTATTAGATTTTACCCCACGTCTTCATGAAGTTTTGGTTTTTCTTGTCTAGATTTTTAACAAAATTCTTGACTGAGGTTTGACCAGTCTTTATTATTTTAAATATGAGCATCTGAGCTGTCAAAATAAGTCAAACAGAACCAAAGAAAACTGTTTAAGGTGGTCTTGTTTAATTAAAAGTGTGTCTTGTAGCCTTTTTATCCCAACTGGAAGCCTGATTTTCTCAGTTCACATCAGCAAATATGGCAACAAACAGTCTTTAAGATTTGACCCCTGATATTTGAAGGGAATAAAGACATTTTGTGATTTTCTTCGAGGGTGCAGGAGCAGATTCTGCCTTTTTCTCACTGATGCACATGTTGGACCCTCGGCTGCTTTTCACCATCAGCTGCATAGATCGTGGTTTGATTCCTGCTGTTGGCAGTCTCTGTGTGGATGTTTCCTTGGAGTAGACACTTAACCCCATCTATCCCCTGATGCATTCATCCGTGTGTGAGTGTGTATCAGTGTGTATTAGTGCTCTATAGTAGGAACCTAAAGCCTAATGCTGTGTGGAATAATGGTGACTATTAAAGCTTGGACAAAAATCTGGCTGGTATTTAACAGTGAAGCTGTTTATTTCTTTAAATTTGTCTCTATAACTTGTTTTTTTAATTACTAAGATGTTTTGAAATGCAAATAACACCTATTTATTTTTTTGTATTTCTTGATAAAGTTTTTTTTCTGTAATTGTGAGCAGCAATTGCTTGATTGTTAGTCTTTGTTTTAGCTCTGCGATGCTTCATCAGCATCACCTGATACACAAGATTAAACAAACAAAGAAGAAAGAAATCCCAACTATCCCAAGTTAATCATTCCAGTGTTTCAGTTTTCCCCTCGCATGACCCGGATCCCACTGATGTCACTTCCTTCCAAACAAATATTTTATAATTTTCCTGGCTTTGTGACGTCTGAGACTCGTTCTACTTGAAATGTGTTTGCCGCTCGACATGTTTGTCTTAGAAAAGTGCTTCCTGGTTGGAGATTCTTCATTATGATGTTTGCTCTCTGTCTTGTTTTTGTCCAAATGTTGATCATTGTTGAATCTTATCCAGTCTTTTCATTATTTTGGTTTTGGTTTTGGTAGAAGCCACGAAGGATCTGCTTTTTTCCCCATTTCTACTGATGTTTTGAGTCCCAATGACTGTCTGTGGTGATAAAGAGAAATCAGAATTGCTTTTTCGTGAACCTTTATTGAATTACATCCTGCTGTTTACTTAAAAGGCTTGTCTGTTTTGCCTTATTGTGTGAAACTGAAAACGCTCTTAATGGAGGAACAAATGTGACCTAAAGTTTGCACGCTTTCCAGGTCAGGTGACAGGTGACCACAGGACGACAAACCCGCTACACTGACACTTCGGATATGTAGCACTCTTACGTGTAGGTGCGTTTAGCTCAGGGGTGTCTAAAGTCAGTCCTAGAGGGCCGCTGTTCTACATGTTTTCCAACCAATCTGTCAGAAGCTTCTTATTGGCCAAAAACACCTGATCCAGGTAACTAGCAGCAGATAAACCGGGTTTATGGAAAACCAGCAGGAGCCCGGCCCTCGAGGACAGACTTTGGACACCCCTGATTTAGCTCATAGTGTTCACTCCAGACTAGAAAAGAGACGTTTGGTTCAGTTTTAGAACAGTAAGAGACGCTTTTAGAAATATACACTTTATCTATATTTATTTTGGAATAAGCTATATAAAATGAAGCTTTTAAAAATGTTCAATAATTGAATTATAGAAGTGTTATATATATATATATATATATATATATATATATATATATATATATATATATATATATATATATATATATATATATATATATATATTTATAAATAACAACTTTAACTTCTTTACGTCTGACATCAGCACATAGAAGTTCCTTTCAAAGTAAAACATGCCCTGTATTTAATTCAGCAGATTCACTGGAACCCAAAAA
>NC_050532.1:8447872-8465031 GCF_002922805.2 Oryzias melastigma | reverse complement strand
GTCTTTTCATTATTTTGGTTTTGGTAGAAGCCACAAAGGATCTGCTTTTTTTCCCATTTCTACTGATGTTTTGAGTCCCAATGACTGTCTGTGGTGATAAAGAGAAATCAGAATTCCTTTTTCGTGAACCTTTATTGAATTACATCCTGCTGTTTACTTAGAAGGCGTGTCTGTTTTGCCTTATTGTGTGAAACTGAAAACGCTCTTAATGGAGGAACAAATGTGACCTAAAGTTTGCACGCTTGTCAGATGACAGGTGACCACAGGATGCATTCAATTAAGCAGATTTACTGTAACCAAAAAATGCAAGAAAACAAAGTTAAACATGATATTTAATATAATATAATATAATATTGTGCAACCTAACTAACTTAATATCTATTTAAATTGTTGTCATTTTTCTATAAAGCCAAAAAAGCCACAACGGGGGGATAAAAGAGGCTCCAGACCCTCAGGTTGCAGACCCCTGAAGGGCCTCTTCTTTTGCTTTTTACTTTACTAGCACATGTACTCACAGTTGGAAGAGATTTGGTTTGAAATGTCAAAGTGGTGCAAATCTCATGAATCTTGCTCCAGGCTTTTTATTTCACAGCTTTATTTCGCTACCTGAAATACCTGGTGTCATAGAATTCCGGTTGGGCTCAAATCACAATTATTAAAATATTCTCTATTATAGGAGCTAAAAGTCTAGAAACGGAGGAGCTAATTCTATCACTACTAAGATGTGTGACAACTGATAGAAACGGCTTGACGCTCGTGAAAGTCTTTCACTCCGATCACTTTTGTAATTAACCTTCGATCTTTCAACATATGTAGAGTCATAGAAACTAGTGTAGCTACATACAAGTTTTGAGCATGAAAGTGACCACTTGAACGTGTGATGCTGAGGTTTGTGTGAACAGATCTTCACTTTACCCTTATGTGTTGTGTTAGTGTTACTATCCATAGAAAGATTATGATCATTTTCTCTCTAGTTCTCACAGAGCGATCTTAAAACTGTCCATTTTTTGCCTAGAAAGCCCGTATTAGGGCAGTTGTGACTAAGGTATCAGAAACATCCATTCAATAACCTGTTGTAGAGGTTTTATCATCCCCTGAACTCTGCATCTTCTGATGCATCTGTTTTTGTTTTTTTGTTTTGTGCTTGTCAAAACAGAGAACACAGAGCAAATAAAAAAAAGAGAACCATTTGCGTCCACTCAGCTGTGTGCTTCGCTTGTGTGATTAAATCCGCAGCATTTCTCTCATTCAGATGACTGACTTCACTCCATTAGTGTGTGGCTCCTTGAAAAGATGAAGTGCAGCTGGAACAGAGGGCTCTGAGATATTCAGCCATGTTAGTGAAAGGAGCGGGAGCTGTCTATAACCTGGAGGTCTCTTTATTAGACAGGAAAGGAGGAAGCCGGAGAAAAGGAAACTGGTTGTTCATGAAGTGCGTTATGAAAGAACTAAGCATACAAACTACTGTAAAGCCATTAGCTGCACGCCATGAAAGATTGATGATGCACTTTTTAATGTGTTTTCATCCGCCTTTTGCCCTGAATTTACTGCTTTTTCCTTTAAGTTCAGATTATTCTGCAAATGTTTGTTTTCAGCTAACAGACTTCCAACACTTGAACCATTTTCACAGCTTATGTAACGGCTCCAAAGTAAGTGGCGCCAAATGTGTGTGGCTGGCGGCAGACTAAGGCTTCGAATCTGGGCTTCTGTTTTTGGCAGAAAAGAAAAAAAAAACTGTTGCTCTCATGGTCGTGGTCTCGACGCAGAACCCTCGACCTCTCAGTAATTAATCAAATGAACACATAAACAGGCTGATTTACTGCAGAGCTGAATGCAAATGAAGGGAATAATTTATTCTGATTTGAGTGTGAGGTCGGTGTTATTTTGAGGAAATGACTGTCTAGATAAAAAAGGTTTATTTCCTGCAGGTTCCTGTTGGTTTTAATCTATCATGTTTGAATGTAAAAGTCAAAGATTCGTGTCATTTGTGTGTCACAAGTGTTTTTAAAACTCTACATTTTTTATGTTTTGTGCTTGAATTCGCTTCAAACATGAAATTTTGTGGCACATCTTGAAATCAGCTAGAAGCAGCAGATTATCTGGATCAGGTGATGCCGGATTCCAGATGAGGCGAGGGCGGGGGTCTCTGGAAACCCAGCAGGGCAGCCGCCGCTCCGAAATCCTTTCATTTCACTTTGTGGATAGGTTTCATGGTGGAAAAGAGGTATACATGCAGTTTTTCCTGTTTCATGTATCTCTTGTTCCATCCATTTTCTTGACCGCTTCTTCCCTTTCGGGGTCGCGGGGTGCCGGAGCCTATCCCGGCCACTGATGGGCGAAGGCGGGGTACACCCTGGACGGGTCGCCAGTCTGTCGCAGGGCCTCAATCACACACACATCCACTCTCACATCCACACCTAGGGGCAATTTAGAGTCACCAATGAACCTATGAAGCATGTTTTTGGACGGTGGGAGGAAGCCGGAGTCCCCGGTGAAAACCCACGCATGCACGGGGAGAACATGCAAACTCCACACAGAAAGGTCCCAAATCCCCCAGCCGCGATTCGAACCGGGGCCTTTTCGCTGTGAGGCAAGAGCGCTAACCACTGCACCACCGTGCCACCCGTATCTCTTGTTCGTACATTATTTTTATTGTCCATGTCTGAAAAATATGCTAATCCATATATAGACTAAGGCACTCCAGATTATAACTCGCACTGTCATTATTGGGGGAAACTAAAGGCCCCTCATACTGTAGAAAATACATTTATGGAAACTCTTATTCTGTAAAATCAAAGGGATTTTCTCTATGGCTGAACTTTTATTATTTTTCTTTAATTTTTCTTTTCCTGGAGTTAGAATGAACTTCTTTATTCAAACAAGCTCACTGTGGCTCTTTTTCTTTCTTTTTGAATTAGCCTCCTTTAAGAGTTCATAATGTCCTTTCCTTTTAATGAGCTGTTAAAATCACACCAACAACAAAGCAAAGGAGGTAAAGGCTGCAGAGTGGAAGGTACAGGAAAGATAAAAGAAGAGGTTTAGCTTTTTTTGGGACAGACAGTGCAGGTTGTGTTTCTTATTTTCTGCTTCATTGATCCCAGCTTGGAGGTGTGGAGGAGCGTGGTAGGTCATTACTGAAGGAAGCTCCTCTGAGAGCTGGAATGTTTCTGCTGGAGTGACGTATGGCCTTCATGGCTGCGAGGGCAGCTTTTTTATTTGTTTGTCAAAGCCCAAAGGAGACGTGTGCGCTGAAAAATGGCTCTTCCAATCACTGATATTGAAAACCCTTTTTTCCCATAAAGATCTTTATGAGCTGTTGGGTCAGTTTAGTGGAATTTTTTGAGTAATCTGAACTCAGACATGGAAAAGATGAGAGAAAAAAAAGCAGAAAGGACAGAAATTTGCAAAATAAAAGTCAAACCGAAGTAACAATTACATAGGGTGAATTCAGACTGGAAACCTTTGGTTCACTTAAACCAGAGTTTATTTCTCCCGATAATCCAGAACACATTTCCAGTTTGAAGACACTAAAGTGGATCCGTTTGGGACCTGGAACCACTTTCAGACCCATCTTTCGAGGTGGTTTAAGTTTGTATTGAACTGAGCTCCGATGTGCTCTGAGTTTCCTCATTCTGAATGCGCTCCATGCTCGGAGTGGAACAATTGAACCAAAATGGCCACCGTAGCTGGTCTTCATGTGATGTGAAAGTGGAGCAGTGATGCAACAGCAATTCATTGAAATGCGATCAGATGAATGTAGGCTCATTAAAACAACTTTTTGCTTCTCACTTATACGTGTACCTTCTCAGCCGTCTCTTCAGCAGCATGCCCTCACCGCACCAAAATAACGGTAACAAGTCTTAATCCAAACGTTGATACAGGTGGTCAAAGTTGGTCAGCGAAATATAAAGTCTGAATAAGTGAATCGGATCATAAAGCGCTGGAGTTCCTTTTATTCTTCTCTGATTGCTTTGCCCCGCCCTCATTACTCCTGACCAATGATTGAAGAGATATTTAATCATGTGGTTTTGTTTATAATCTCCGGTAGCCACCAGTCGTAATACAGAGGAAATGCAAGGTTTGGAGTCAGAGTGTAGTCAAGTTAAAAGTTATAATAGCATTCTGCTAGCTTCTAGGACTATTTTGGCATTTATTTTGTTTTTTTAGGCTACGTTCTAGCTATTTTGGCTAACTTAGGCTTTTTTCTGTTTTTTTAGGCTAACTTGGAGTTTAGCTAATATTTCAACTTCTTGCTAGCAATTTTGGCTAATTTAGGCTTTTTTGTTTTTTGGGTTATTTTGCAGTTTAGCTAATATTTCAGTTACATGCAAGCTGTTTTGGGTAATTAAATTTTTTTGTTGTTTTTTTAGACTAATATCGAGTTTAACTAATGTTTTTTGGCTAATTTAGGATTTTAAAAAAATTAGGCTAACATGGAGTTTAATATTTCAGCTACATGCTAGCTGTTTTGGCTGACTTAGGCAATTTTTATTTTGTAGGCTAATTTGACATTTAGCTAATATTTTAGCAGGCTATCAACTTCAGCATCTTCAGCTATTAGCACTATCATCTTCAGCTATCAGCACTTTCATCTTCAGCTATCAGCACTATCATCTTCAGCTGCCAAATTCAGCTTAAAGCATTCACACTAGCATTATCACAGGTAATGCTAGTGTGAATATATCTAGATTTTAGTTTAAAGCTAATGATGGTTAAGATGTGTGCTTTACATCCAGTTTGAACATCCCCTGATTAGACTGATCAGAAAAAATAATCGGTGATTAGTCGACTATTAAAACAATCGTTTGTGGAAGCACTAATGTGGACCATATTGAGCAGACTTGTCCGAACCAACATACTTTCCCAATCTGAATACAGCCTTACTTTCTTTATTCCCAGTGGGAATAGAGAGATAGAAAAGGGAATTTGTGTTGGAGTTGTGCACCCATTAGTGTCTTTTGCATCTAAGATTTCCTGCAGCTTGTTTGATTCGTTCAACCAAACACTTTTAAGGATGTTTGGCCGAATCCTGCTGAGGATTACCTGCAGTTCAAGGCTTCTGCAAACGGAAGAACCAACAGAACCGTTGTGAACATCAGCCCGATCAGTGAATAAATACAGCCCATAAAATTGATGAACCCCAGACAATTTTCACAATTTTTGACTAAAAGGTAAAAAAACATTGGAAAAAAGCACAACCAGTTGCAATTGAAAGGTCTAAAGATTATTTTTCTTCTCTGTGATTAGTGTCTGATTGTGGTGATTATCAGTAACCACAAGGGCCAAATGCTTACTAAATGAATCACAGCTGACTTTATCTCCTAAAGTCCCTCTCTGATTATCTTTTGATCTATTGTAAAAGCCGTGGTCTTTTAATTATGCAATTTTTATCCAAAATCCAGAAGCCTGTGTAGTTTTCTAGGACATAGTTTCTGCAGAGCGGCAGCAGTTCATTAAGATTTTCTCTGAGTTGTGAGTGAGACTGTGTGACCCACCCAGCATATTTTCAATGTCACAAATAAAGAAAACTCTTTGAAACTTAATTTTATGTCTGCCCTCTGATTCACAACGATTTAAATAAAGAAATGCTTAATTTTCTTTATATTTATACATGTTCTCCATCATCAGACAAACAAGAACATCATTTTTATTGGAGTGGGTCTTAAAAGATGCTGGTACATTTTAGGCTCTTCAAGCTGTCCTATTTGATTATGGAACAACACAAAATATCACAATTTGGTGTTATTTTAATTTTTGTCACTTTTGAATTTTTTTTGTTCTTTATTTATAGTAAATAAATTATTTTGCAATATTGTAGCAACTTTTTCCCCCTGGTAAATTCAGTTTAGTCTTTTCAAATGTTGTCTAAGAGACAATAAAACGTGAAGTTTATCACGAATGATGAAGCAAAACACTTCTGTGTGAAGCGACAAGCTGGCAAATGAATAAAACAACAACTTTAATAACATTTTTTTGTTCACACATGAAGGGGAGTAATCTGGGAATAACCACGACAGACTACAGAGGTGGTTTTATTCAAGCAGTCAGACATGGAAGCTGCTTTAAAGGAGATTATGTAAATACTTGTGTGTGGAGTACAGAAACTCAGTGTGCAGCTCCACGTTCTTCTTTCTTCCTTTCCACAAAGGTGACCATGCAATCATGACACAAGCATGAATGTGAGCTTTGGAAAGGTGCTGCTGAGTTGGGGGTCTCTGATGATACGACACGTAAGGACACTCGTCATGCTGTGCAGAGATGAGGCCCTCTCTGAATTTAGATTCTCCTCACTCCTCCGGTGCAGCCTCAGCACAGCTCCTCCTGTCACATTTGGTTTAAAACTGAGTGTAAGATCATCAAAGATGGAGAACAGAGATTGCCAGAAAGTGTGTGATGTTTTTTCACAAGGTTTATTTTTTTAAAGCAGCTTTGAATGTGTGAAGTTAAAGCAGATGGAAACACTTGTGCCTTCAAACGTGAAGCAATCTTAACTTGCAGGAAAAAAGTCTTTCAAGTCCCGATCTTATCAGTCCTCGCAGGGAAACCTGTAAAGAGCCAATTAAGAAATTAAATCTTTTCGGCAACATAATCACAAGCGAAAGGGCAACTCTGACGAAGAGCTGGTGTCACGCCAGGTGTCAGGCTCCACAGCGGTGAGGTACTCATATCGCTGTTTAAATGCTGCTTCATTAACTCAAAGCAAACCCTGAGTAATTAAAGTCTGGCCTGTGATTGACACGCCAGGATGTGCTGGAGCCTCTGACACGGTGTGGAGGAAGAGGAGGAGTGAATTTATACTGACGGCTGATTGGCAGAGACATGAGCAGGGCGCCTGGCCGGCCTTCAGAGAGGGTCATTAGTGCGCTGCAGAGCTGCAGACATGCTATCTGCCCCGAGGCGGGCGGTGTGTGCCGGGCGCATGCATGTGTGTGAGTCTGTCACAACACAGAAAAAGGGAGATGCTCAGAGAAGTTGGCACTTAAGTCAGGGTCAGGGATACTTTCCAGTCAAACAAACATGTCATGTATTATAAGATGAGAAATTGGTGATTTTTGTCCGTGCACTGAGCACGCCGCACAGCAAAATGTATCTTTCTACAAAGACAACAGCAGCCTATTGATTTCACCTTGCTGTGAACACAGATTCACATTCGATGGCAGGAAGCAAACGCGCAGGGAGACTCACAGCTGAGGAACCGGTATGCATTTTATCGGCTTCATTTCATCTGATGAGGGATAAGAGGGAAGAGCTGAAAACCGTTCAGTCTTCTCAGCAAGATGCAGATACTGTGGGTTGTCCTCACTGCTCTTAAAATAAAGCTCTTCAATTCATTCCTAACAGCTTAATGCTTCATCTTATCCAGCTGCTTAAAAAACAAATTGATTTTATGGTTGTTAAGTCTACATCTCTCACCCCAGTGACACGTCTTTTCACATCCTCTCTTTGAGTAAAGGCTTCTTATTTTTTCGGGAAAATTGATTTAATTTGTATAATAATCTGCAATAATATACAGAAATGCTTCATTTTGCACAAATCTGAAAAAAAATGTAACTGATTATCTCTCATTTTGACAAACACGATGATCATAACCTCCATTAAAAAGTCCAACATAAATCCGATTTATTGTTTTCCACTGAAGTTGCTGGTTTAAATCATGCAGGAATCTCATCAATATTTCACTGAACACAGCAGACAGCTGCTGAGTTATCAAATGTGTGTTGAGCATTAAGTGCTAACAGCTGACATGGGGATAAAAAAGGCTGTTGGAATGTTTTCAACGTCTTTGAACTAAAATTCTACTGATCAACCCCTTGACGCCTATTGATGCAGATATGCATCAAACTTACCTTCATTTAGCAAGTCAAATTTCTTCTTTTCACAGCTGGAAGTAAATTCAGTCATAAAAGGGGTTAAGTGAGAGTACAAAGGTAATTACATATCTGATTGCAGTTTAAATTCAGTAACACAAGAAACAACCATTAATTTACAGCCAATGATTCATAGTCTGTGATGAATATCACAGGTAGATCCAGCATCAATAGTGTTATGCTTTTAAACTTGTTAAATTAAATTACTTTTCCTTAAGAAAATGTGTTTAATTGCTGTTTTCTTTAAACATTTTTCTTTTTTTTTCTATGTGCTGTGAAACCAACAGAACGGTTTTACATCATAAACCAAAATATCTGTACTGATTTAATTGTTTTTTTAACTTAATTGTCAGCATAATGTCTATAAACTTCTTAAACACTGGAGATGTTCAAGAACATGCTGAAAATTGACTTTTGAACGCTCTTTTAACATACTGCGTTCACACAGTTCTGTCGCTACCCGATACTTATACTAGCGCATGTACTCAAATGTGGTTGCGGTGCAAATCTTTCAATCAATTTAGTTTTTCACAGCTCTATTCTGATAATTAAAGACTTGTGTCATAGAATTCTGCAATTACTAATTTTTTCAACTGTCAACTGGTTCAACTTTCAGCCATGGATTTTGTAGATAGACATTGTGACATTGTGGTCTGTTTGCCAATCTATTGAGCATTGAAGCATGCTATTCCACCTGGGAATTCTAGGAAATTTCCAACAGACTCGACTGTGGAATTGTATATTTTTACCCATCTGCAAAATGGCAAATGCCCCATCTGGTGCATTAGTGGTGAGTAGTAATAGAATGTGGACACAATCTGAGGGTATGTCCAAATTCCTTCTACTCAATAGTGTATACAGTGTGCATCTATGCTCACTACATTAGTGAATATAGACCACAATGCATTGCGTGTTAACTATTTTTGCAAAAAAAAAATGGTTTAAATGAAATATTTTAATAAAACATCTATATTTTCATCTTTAGAACACAGTGAATTAATAAATAGACGTGAAATTTTTGTATTGATTTGATTTTCACTGAAATTGGTGACGTCATATCTGTGGTTTTGAAAAAAAAAGAAAAGTAGTGAGCACGGTGTCCATACTGCTTTTAAAATCCAGGGACTAGATACTCCTGCACTGTGTTGTTTTGTAGTAGTTAGGGATTAGGGTGGGAAGTTGAAAGTTGCCTAAATGCTAAAAAGCTAAATGTAAATAAAAGCTAATGCTAAATTAGTGAAATGTAGGGGAAGTGAAACTGAATATCTTTGAGGAGAATGGTTAAAATGAGGATTAAGAACACACATTTTTTTTAATTTGCAGAAAACCAAAATTATTTTAAATATAGGGACTAAATGGTAAAATACTTTAGTAAAGTGTGGAGAGGAAAATAGCTAACTACATTTAATCCATGCTAACATAAAGCTAAATACCAAATTTGGGTAAAAAATGCAAGAAACTGCAGAATTAAAAGGAGAACACTGAGAACTGAAATTATGTCAATCCAAAATAAGCTAAAATTATCTTAGTAATATTCCTATATAGGGGCTACATGCTAAAATATGCTAACAGGCTGAGGAATTGATTAGCTCTTTAGCCCATGCTAACATGAACGCTAAAAGGTAAATTAGCTGAGCAAAGTAATCTTTTATTTTATTAGAAAGCTTAATCAAATTTCATCATAACTGTATGATGGTGGAAAATAAGAGGAAATTGTGACTAAAGGGGACGTAGTATCTGCAGGTGAAGCTCAGGAAGAACCAATTACTTACTGAAGAAGGAAAACGTCGATATATTCTCTGTTTGCAGAGCAGCTGTGAAGTTTGGTGACATTGACCTGAGCTGATAATTGCTGAATGTTTTGTACATGTTGGGGAGTCTGTCATTATTCTGTGTAAAACTCTGTGCTGCCTGTCTGAAGACGAACTGTGTCTGTGCAGCTTAATGGTTTTCAGAGATACATTCGGCCTTTCGTCATCCCTGCTGACTGATGTCTGTGTTGCCTTAATGATTCAGCTTCCTGTGAATCACCACAGGGGGATTGAGGGGCTGGAAATTAAAGCAAACAGAGCAATCTGCCACTTTTACCACAAGGACAGCTATCCACACACACAGAAAGAAAGCTGCTTATCAAATACAGCTGCACCAGTGTTTGTGCCAAAATGCAACTATCGGTCGGCGGAGACTTTCATCTTGTTTAAAACTAAATAGATGACCAACACATCACAATATAGAAAATGCATGAAAACAGATCAGTTTGGAGAAAGGAGTATTTCACAAAGTGCATCCTTCCTTTAATCAAGAAGGGAGTTAACCACATCACCACCGTGCTTCCACATCCACTTGTAAACAATCAGATTTTGATGTTTTTGGGGTTTTTACACTTCCGGGTATTGTTTATTTTTATTTTATTTTTTGTCCTTAAAACATAAAGAAAGTTCAGGCTCAGAATTCATTCACTCAAACTATCTGGATTTCCAGATTTTTGTTGTCTATTGTAGTCTTGACCATCTTCAGTGGATTTAATTCTTTTTTTATTTTCAACAATGCAACACCAGTTTTTGTCAAGATTTAGTTGTTCATTTTTGCTTGAGTCATTCATAGATCCGTGTTACATGACTAAAGCGGTAAGAAACAAAAGATGAGACCGAAACACCCCAAAAAATAGAAACTGTAAAACACAAACAATTTCTATTAAAGCTGTTTTGTTGGAAATGTTTACTGAACAAATTGAGCAAAACTTCTATTTTGGAGGAGTGGAAGCGTGAGCAGCTGTGTAAAAAATCAAGGTTAGAACACCAAACACCAATTTACACCTTTTATTTTTCATATAGCAACTTATTCAGCTAACATTATACAAATAAAAAAAATCTCCTTTATAGGTTGTAAAAAAGTTTGGACTTTCGGTGCAAAAAAACAATAGGACATGCAAAAATGAGCATTTGTAGTTTGAATTTACCCAAAAAGTCGGAAAATCTGCAATCAAATCTGAATAAATGTGCACATGCTCTAAAAAACCCAGTATAATCAACAGCTGAAGAAGCTTTGTCAACATTTGGTATGTACTCTGGGGATTTATGTCGTGTTTTTCTGCAACACTTGGGTTTTCCTGTTACATGAATGGAAAACATAACAAACAGAAGCTGTGCATGTTGAGGATTGTGTAAAATATTTAAAAGCTCCAGATAAACGAGCCCTGCAGCACAGTTTCTTATTAAGAACTTTTATTGACCATTTTTCTTCAAGTGTACATTTTTATTTAGTGTTTTCTGTGTGTGAAATTTGTTATTTTTAAAAAAGATTTTTTTCTCCAAGAACAAGGTCTATGCTAAATGTTTGTGCAGGGAGTGGAATACACTGATCTTTAAAGGTTCAACCAGTCGACACTGAATTTCATGTTGCAACGTCATAAGTTATTTACTCCCCAGCATAATTCCCTGTGACAAATACCTCAATAAAATAGCTGGTCGCTGCTTTATTTCAGGAGCAATGAGGAAAAATAATATTGCCTGAGGGCAAAATCAACATTATAAAGAAAAGATGAACATGGTAAACAGACTTTAATCATCTCTCCTCCACTGTAGTGGAAAGCAGTCCTCGTACAGGGGGAAATGGAACGCTTGCTTGTTTATTTTCTTCAGCTACAGCACTCATATTTGCCATAATGAAGAGAACAATCACGTTGTTCAATAATATGAAAGCAGAGCTCTGTTAGAGGCGAGAGAAAAAGCGCCAGTAAAGCTGGCTTTGACTGCTCAGGCGACACGTGTTTTCAGGATCAGGTCTTTGTGAGCCGTCTTAAGCAGGAACACTACAGAAATTTGAAAAAAAAAAAATAACAGATGGAATTATTTTTGAAGGGGCTGAAAAAGCTCCTTCTGTTGAAATTTGTATCATTTAATGTACTTGAACTAAAGGGAAAATACTTGACATAAGGGGGTAAAAGCTTTGAACCATAAGGCACAGAGCCAGTCTAACATACTCACACTGGAACCTTGAGAAACACTCAAGTCCGTATTCTTCCTACAAATTCTTCCTACATTTAGCCTTCCAAATGGAGAGCTATGGAAAAGTAGTGTCTTCAAAAATTTGGACGTCATCATTAGTCGCCAGTCAGCTACGTTAGTAAGTCATGCTAAATCAAAAAGTTATGAATTTAATTTAAATGTAAACTTCTGTGCTTCAGAGCACACACATGTGAAGAAGAGTTTCTCCTCGGAACGCCCCCAAAGGCTGAGAGATACAGAGCTCTAAATCCCACATCCCTTTCCTTTAAAAAAACTATTTCGGACACCCCTATAGCCCCACTATGACAATTAAAAAAAAAGTTCAAAGTAGTGCTTTTTAATTATGATTATGAAGTTTTTAACCAAAACCCCACAACATAAATGTCTTAAAAAGCCATTTTTCATGTTCATCTGAAGCCTCTGTTTCCAAAATCTCCTCTGAGGGGGCGTGGCTTCTGGAGCTGAGCTGAGCAGCTTCAAGCATGTGCAGCCTAGCTGTTGTGACATAAAGAAAGCTCATTAATTCAAACGGAACATATCTGCAACAGTTTGATTGACAGCGATTTTAAAGGGGAAATACTCAGAAATGCAAAAACAAAATGATTTCTTATTACGTTTGTTCTCTTTTATAAGAAAAATGTCACACATACATGTTAAAAACTCAAAAAACATGAATTTCCTCAGAGGGGAACTTTAAAGCCACAAATGCCTATTTAATTTGAGGGACAGAGAGAAGCCAGTGGGGTCGGGGAAGAATTCATAATTTGACCTAATATCATAAGTAGAGAAGATGCAGTTTCGTCTTTTGGTGGAGGCAGTGTAATGGTATGGGATGCCATTTATAAATCTGGGAGTGGCCTGTATCAGAGTTCAATTTGATGCAGTAGCTGATCTGCAGCCATTGACTGTACATGAAAACATGATTTACATTTTTTTCTATATCGCCCAGCACTACTTCATGCTCCCGCCTGCTGCCAACCTCGGAGTCTGATTTTATTCTGATGCTCCACTTCCGCACTTGTTGCTCATTTACAATCACTGAGTCTGAAAGTAGTCCATTGTGCTCATTCTACTGTAAAACCAATTTCTTAGAAACCGACCTTATCGCGCGTTCTTACTCTATTTGTTCTCTATAGCCAACTTTGCATCCTTTCTGAGAACTATTCCAGGTTCTAAAAGTACAATTACCACATTTTGTTCTGTAGAAAATATTATATTATTATTGTTGGGTAATTGCATCTCTATCCACAGATAATGCCATGCTTTATTTAATTGGCAACAGATTCTGCAGTCTCGCAGCTTTGCCACCTGCAGAAAACACCACAGCTGGTAAAAGGCCACTCACAGTACGTCTCTGTAGCTGCATGTCCGTGGTACACCAACTACTAATTACCGCGCGTATCATGTATTAAAGAGTGTGACTTCTGATTGCGTTAAAAGAAATCTAAAAGTAGAAAAAAGCAGTGAGTCTTTGAGAAACACGATCCGCGTGGAAGTGAACCGGCAGTGTGTCCTCAAACTTCTGCAGCCTCCACACTTGTGTTTACTCAGGGCAGAGTGAGCAGTAGTGAGAATGTGAGCTATGTGTACTCAGGGAGTGCTGCGTCAGGACGCCACTCCTACACCAACACACACACACATGCACTCACGGGGAAGCATCACTGTTGTCTAATAGCAGCTCAAACACATATTGGTTCATATTATTTACATTTTTGACCAAGTCTTAGTCATGTCTGTCACGAGTCTTAGAATAGTCACGGAGACTTCCTGGAAGACCTCCGCTTATTTAGTACCTGTTTCAGAGATTTTCAAAAACAATAGCAGTAGATTACATTTAAGGGAACACATGTGGCTCTATTGACATTACATTTCAAGGAAGTCAACTATGCAGAACTGTGCATTATGAAGAAAGACGCCATTGTGGGGTTTTTTTAGCTAATATTCGCTAAGCTATCCTTTAGCTATCCCTGAGTTTTGGTTATTAATATTTGTTTGATGCATGAGAGAAGATCCGGTGTTTTTTGTTGTTGTTGCTGTTACTCTTGTAAGGAATATTTCTTAGCCCAGGGTAAATGGTATGCCCTTGTCCTTACCTCTCTCCACTACTGATGTAAAACTGGAAGGCACGTCAGAAAGGAGAGCTCGGATCAAGCTGATGGATGTCTGAGTGAAAGCTCTTTAGAGATACCCCTAAGGTGTTTTCCTTTTTACACTTCATTCCACTCTGATCTAGTTTGAAAGTGTTAACTGTGTTTTTTAATTATGATTGTGTCGTTTTTTTAGCCAAAATCCATCACTCTGTGTCGTTTTCTAAGACATAGCTTCTGCAGAGCGGCAGTACTTCAAAATGTGCCTCCTCTACAGCCCTGTGTACTTTCTACATCACAAAAAGCTCTTATTTAAATGCCATATTTTCATCTGCTTCTGATTTTCAACTTTTTAATAAAAAAAAAAAAATACTTAGAAGTACAAAATTAATTTTCTTAATACATGTCCTCCATTGGGAGAAAAATGCCACAAGAGACTGTTGAAAACATCAACAACAGATTTTTCTTTGGAGAACTTTGTTCTCATCTGACCAAGAACTTGTCCTGCCCTCCTCCCTGAAATATTCTGCTCTTCTCAAAGAAGAGAGTCAGCTTTTGATCTCTTCCTGCAGAGCATTTTCCCTTCCTTCCCCCCTCCGCTGCTCTCCTCCATTATTATTTCAGCAGCCCTCTCTAACGTTATTATCGTTGATGCTGAATGTTGTAGCTAGGATTTAAACTAGCTAACTAGCTTAAACGGCTTGACCGTTAACCTCAATAAAAATCTTTATTAAGTTATTTATCCGTCATTGAAAAACACGGAAATTTACAACATTTGTTTATTGGCTGTTTTTTTACCCAGTAGATTTGACACGCTCTTCCAGAATGAACATAATCAGGATAACAGAACATCATAACATTTAAAACATTTTTTTTGTCTTTTGCCTTTATAAAGCTCCAATGTAAAAACTAAATATTATGTAAGCAAAATATATCCTTTTTTTTTCAATAAACATGGTTTTGAAACAAAAAAATGTTTTTGACTTATTTCTCAGGGGTCTGTTTTTGCAGTATGTAGAAATGTAAGTTAGGTTAATTAAATTCCCCCCAAATATTTAAATATCTCAGTATCCAAATTATTGAATTTTTTATTTCTATAAATGTGAATAATAGCGACGTTTTCCTACATTTTGACCCCATTTTTCCATGACTGTTGAAAGGAGATTGGTCTTTAATTTTTTCAGTTGTCATATCTTTCAGTGCTCATGAAATTCTTGCATTAATTTTGGTTAAAAAGCTTTTCCCTTTTTGTTTTCGGTTTATGTTCTTCTTTAAAAATTCAGAGATTTAAGCTTCATTTTATGCTCACCTAAATGTATTAAAATCTGCCAAATATCTTTACATTTATGACTCATTTTTAATCATTGATATAAAGAATGTTTAAATTATCACTATATATAATATAATGCTGCAAATTTTTTTCTCTTTCATTCCTGAACTTTTGTTTTTTTAGTGGAGGATGTCATCTGACATTACCCAGTTTTTATCATCTATTTGACTTAAATTAACATTTAAAAACTTTTTTTTTTTCTTAGTGTGTTCAGATGACTCTGCTTTGAGCGTCATCTGTGCTCGGTTGGGAGCAGCTGCTTGCTGGTTGTGGCTTGATGATTCAGAATATGTATGTCTCTGACATTTGCTTTGCCTGGTCTTTTCTCGTCATGTCTGTGAGCCAATCGATATCAGAGCCTAAACAAGATAATGCAGATCAAGCAGGTTGAAAAATAGCCCTCAGAGAAGTCAGGTTTCTATCTGTTTATAGAACAAATCAATGACCAAATGCTTTCAATACCAAACTGATTCACGCTGACAGTTCTAAAATGACGCGGGGATTCAGTTTGGGCGCTGGGTCGGTGCTGCAGACAGCTTTGAACCTGTTAAAGTTTCAGTGTGACACGTGTGTGTCTGCTCTCATTACGCCGTCCTACACCGATAAACTGAAGACTCATTCCGTTCTAATAAGCTATCAACTGGGGTTCAGCTTTTCAACGCTCTAATCACTGATGTCATGACGGTAATGAAGCAGGAACGGCGTCTGCTGGTTCATCGGGGATGATTCATGTCAGAAAGAAGGGAGGAGATGAGGATGAAGGAGGCCGGTGTGAGCTTACGCACATCTCCCCACTCCTCTGACTTTTAATTTCTTCTTCTTCAGCTTAATAAGCTCCTTGGCCTTTCTCGTTTATGCATTTAGAGATACTGGACACTCACGATAATTCCTTCCCATACCATAAGTTTTCAAGGTAAACCCTCAGACCAACAGCATTTTTAATTGTTGTTCCACCGTTTAGCTTGTCTTCTCCTCTGAGTTAATGGGTAAAACTTAGAACCAGCTATTTCAATACTTAGTGTTTCAGTTAGTTTGAATTCCCTTTCTATCAGTTTGTTACTGAAAAGTCCCATTTGAATCAGTGTTACATTGTAATTAGAATCCTTTCCTTCATTAATTAGAAGCCGAGGCTTTTATTTTTTCTGAATTTGAAGTGAAAGGGTCTCCAAAGTAAACTCAATGAGCCTCATTATGAATGATTTATCCTCTGTTATAAACACATGCAATAAATTCCACTCTAGTTTATGAGGTTTGCTTGTTTTAAAGCTGCACAGATCTGGAGCTGTAAATTGTCTCCAGATATCCTGAAAATAATACTTTTTATGATCAAACTGGTGAGGGTAAAGTCATGTTGAAGTCCCACTCTGATCATCTTTTTCTCTATTGTAAAGTGGTCTTTTAATTATGATTATGCCATTTTTAGCCAAAATGTAAAAAAAAATCAACTATCTGGTTTTCTAAGACTTCTCCAGAGTTCATTAGAAATTGTGAGTTGTGGGCGGGTCTGTTATACATCCCGCCCCCTTTTCCTTCCCTGCAGAAGCTTGTGGCTAACCCAGCTTTTTTTTACATTTCAAATAAGCTTTTTTTTCCAACTGCATTTTTTTCTGCTAGGATTTGAATAAAGAAACACTCAGAAATGCAATTTTGAACTTAATTTTATTAGTATATATCTGCCATCAATAGGAAAAATGCCACAAGTACATGTTAAAAACACCATAAACATGTTATTTTAATAGAGACAGCCTTTAACTGAACTATCCAAAAGGAGTTTTTAAATTTTATATTTTAAATGTTTTAACTATGACTTTTGTAAAGGTAAAACATATTTTCCTTATGCCTTCTTCACCTTTTCCAGGTTTCCTGG
>NC_050532.1:8437513-8447749 GCF_002922805.2 Oryzias melastigma | reverse complement strand
CTATGACTTTCGTAAAGGTAAAATATATTTTCCTTATGTCTTCTTCACCTTTTCCAGGTTTCCTGGTCCCGTTTTGGCAGCTTTGACCAGAAGAAGAAACACCAGAACAGCATCAGAGCTTTCCAAGAGGCTCTGACAAAGGCACAACCCAAGTTTTTTAGATACTACAGAGACCATAATCATAATGTAGTCCTTCTGGAGATCATTTATCCATTAGCTTGGCAGATTTTTCAGACTGAGTTTACCTGAAGGAGCCAATGGAGAAAGCTGAGGAGGACCTGAACCTCTCATTTCTGCTGGATCATGAAAGGGAAATGATCCTGAAGGTCCTGCAAAAAGATGAGAAACTACGAAAACAAGAGGAGAAAAGGATACGGTGAGAAGAACTTCATCACCCCTCCATAAGAGCGTCTTCTCCTCATCTTCTTTTTGTTTTGTCTCCTCCTGTTTCTGCCCTTCAGGAAGATGAAGAACGAGCTCTTGGAGATCAAGCACAAAGGTCCCCGTCGGCCTCAGGAGTCCGGGGACAGGCTGTGTGCTCGCTGCAGTAAAACTTTAGGCCTGATCTTTGACCGAGGAGAGCTCTGTGAGGAGTGCCAGCAGCGCGTCTGCAGCGAATGCCGCGCTTTAACCGCCAGCTCGCGCAAGTGGAGATGCCACGTCTGTGCCAAGATCCTGTAAGTGTGACACCTGGTGGGAGGCAGAGCAATGATGACGGAGGCGGACGACCCCGTTGGGTTTGTTGAGGATTAATGACAGCATCTGTTTTCATTTGTCTGGGAGATCTTCAATGCGAAATCCACACTCACATCCTGAGGGACACATTTACCAGGAATGCTTACAGTTGCAATTTGCAAACTTTCCTTGCAGCTAGAGCATCCAAAATAATCTGATAGAAAATACACCCAAATGCAGTTATGAGGTGTATTGAAACTTTAAATTTAGATTTAAAAAATGGGCTCTTAGTTCCTCAACTTAACTTTTTTTTTTTTTTTTTTTTTTGCAAAAAAACAAACAAACTCATGAATATTATATGATCTCACTAAACAGATCTTCTGGGGTTAATTATATTATTATGGGCTGCAGCAGTCAAAGTCGAAAGAACCGTATTTTTTTTTTGCAATATTTATTACTTATCTTTCTTACTGCACCTTAGCTAAAAATTTTAATGCTTAAAAACACATTTTTAGCTTATTGAACGACCCGTCCCCCAAATGACACCATATTAAATGCTCAAAAAATATTTTTACCACTTCCAAAACAAAAAAAGTGTGTGGGAAATCCAAAAGAAGGTTTAAAATTATTATGGGATGGCTACAGGACATACAGCTTGGCAAGGCAAGACAAGTTTATTTGTATAGCACATTTCATGTACAGAGACAATTCAAAATGCTTTACATAAAACATTAAAAGAAACAATCAAAAGAAATAGTAAAAATGTCATTCATCATCATTCAAATCATTAAAATAAAATTAAAAGAAAGTAAAAAGATTTTAATTTAAAACAAGCATAAACAGTGCGGACGTAAAATTTTGAATACATATTAATCAAATGCAACTGAGAACAGGTGAGTCTTTAACCTGGATTTAAATACACTGAGTGTTTCAGCAGATCTAAGGTTTTCTGGAAGTCTATTCCAGATCTGTGGAGCATAGAAGCTGAATGCAGCTTCTCCATGTTTAGTTCTGACTCTAGGAACTGATAAAAGACCGGATCCAGATGACCGGAGAGGTCTGGCTGGTACATACTGGGTCAGGAGGTCAGTCATGACCTGGCGGCCATTTTGTACTAAATTTGGCAATTTTATCTTTTTGAAAATTGAGAATTTTAGTTCACAAAATTTCCAACACATGCTGCCATCTTAAGTCTACAACCCCCACCAAAGTTTTTTGACCTTTGACCTCAGGAAGAGATCACTATCCTGAATTATCAAAAGAAAAAGTTACAGCACATTGAATGCATGTTGTGCACAAGTTTAAATAAAATCAAACCATACATATTTAAAACATAAATAAAAAGATGTTTGGCCTCAGGCTGTACACATGTTTATTTTTTTAATAAAAAATTGGGACTGTTTAGCAGGAAAATGGGAAGTTACTTGCCTTCTGAAACCTGCCTCTAGTGGTCATGTGGGTTACTGCAACTTTTAGCACTTCCTGGTTTGAAAATACCCCAAAAACTGACGTCAACTGCAGAAATATTATTTTTCACTGCACAATGTAGAAACTTAAAAAAAATTACAAATTTTTCTGCCTAACTTGCTTGCTTAACATCAAACCTCAACTTGATTCAAGCGTGATAAAAATGAACAACACTCCCCTTTATCTCTGTTTACTGGTTTTGATGTTTGTCTTTATGGTTGCTTTTAATCTGCCCACCTACTGACCCAACAACCCACAGCTGACACCAACATCAGTTAAGGTGTCATTACTGCAGGAAGAGTAGGATTATGTTGAGATTTATTCATTAACTTAAAGGTTAATTTAGTGTCAAATTCATCAGAGTCTCTTTAAAGCTTTCTCTTCTAAATTTGAAGCACTGACTATTCTGGTTGTGTCAGATTCCTGTTGGGATTATTGCTTCTGCTTTCTCCCAATTGTAAACATGCTGTCAGTTTGGTGCTGAAAAAAATATTTTATCCTGCCTTGATATGTGATGAATGTATGAAAATTCGAAAAGTACCTAAAAACCAATTTTTTTATTCAGTAGACGCCAGTTTTCCCTGGAATGAATGAACTGAAAAAATATCCCCTCTCTTCTGTTTCTTTTCCTGATCTAATCACATTTTCTATTTGATTGATTTGCTTGAACTGTAGACTATTTTTCATCACTATGTGAGTCTAAAAATGGCCGCCCCTGCAGCCTGATCATATCTGACATAAACAAATGTTCCTCAGCTTGGACTCCCATAAACCCATTTAGGTGTAGAACCTCCCTCCATTTCCCAGCACCTTCTCCATCTCCTTCAGAGGCCCGTGGAGACTGGAGCTCACGCCAGCTGTCACCGAAGGAGAAGCAGGCAATCCCAAAATAGAAAGCGAAGCAGAGATGCGATGATTCCCCAAATGAAAGTGCTGAGGTGTGTGCTTGTGAAACCAGGGAGCTGAAGGTGGTGAGCGGAGAGTGGTTCCTGGAGGAGCGGTCCAAGCGCTTCGAGCAGAAAGTGATGAGCAGCGACGTGATCAAACACACCATCCTCAACAGCCCGGCCTGTGAGTTCGACAGCCCACTTTCACCTAAATTACTCTGCTGAAGAATTCGTTCACCGTTTGCTGATTTGTTTTTTTTAAATCATAAGCCGCGGATAAGCAGGCAGCGGAAAAGCCTCAGGTCTCCCCGGACCCGGACAAACGGGACAAGTCCAAACCCGGCCGGAGCGCTATACGCAGCATTGTGGACGGAGCCAAAAAGAAAGGGTGAGAAAATTACAAAATGCAGAACAGATGGAAGAAATAGATATAGCTTTCATATGATTTGATTAAGACATTGAATATCTATTAAGATACATTTGGTTACTGGAACACGCAGTAATTAGATGGCACGGGCCAACATCCCTCATTTCAGCTGCAAACTGATGCTTCCTGAGGGACAAGTCACATAAGCATGAAGCAAATGCATGAATTCTCACAGCAAAGGGATCTCTGGCATTTAACTCAGCACTCCAATCATCTTTTCATCTGTTTCAACATCGTTCCCAGTCGTCTTTGAATTATGATTATCTGTTTTTAGACAAAATTTTAAAAATCTGTGTCGTTTTCTCGGACATAGTTTCTACAGAGCAGCAGGAGTTCCCTTTTGAGTTGTGGCCGCTCCCCTTCCCATCATCCATAGCTCAGAGTTATCTGTTTTCGTCTGATTCACATCAAGTTGAGTGAAGTAGTACTTAGAAATGCAGTTTTTATGTCATCCATCATGAGAAAAATGTCACAAGAACATGTTAAAAACACAATTTTCCTCAGAGTGGGTCTTTAAGAAGCAATAATCATGTGGTGGTATGGAGACTAAACACATAACTCGTACAAATTCAGACATTTTTCTTGTTGTTGATCTGCAGATCTTACTTTCTCAAGATCAAAAGACTTGTTTTATTATTCACAGTCATTGCTATCTGCGGTGAAATAATGAATCAGGGTGTTTAGAGTTTAATTATCGTACATTTTGGCTTCAGCAAGTGAGGGGGAAGGACCTAAGGCTGCCAGGACTTTGAGTCGGTGTTGCTCGGAGGATAACAGGCTCCCTTCTGTGTTTGTGTGTAGTCGGATGAAAGCGGATAAGAAGGGCGGACGATCAAACTTGAAGCCGGAGCATGGAGTCGACGGCGCCAGTGCGAAGTCTGCGTCAGACGGAGAATCTCAAAGCAGTGGAAGTGTGGGTTCTGCTCAGAGCGCATATTCAAACAGGTGACTGAAACAACACAAAGCAGAGTCTACTCTCGTTTAGATCAAGTAAGAAATAAAGAGCTCAAGGCTTTAAACCTGACAGAATAGGGTTGATTCAGGGACGCACTTACTCTTTACTGTTAGCATTGAGGCATTTATGCACATTTTCATGCAAAAAGCCAGTAAAAGGCTCATTTTTTACCTGTTTCTGGAAAGATTTCTAATGAAATTTAAAGACAAAAATCTGGATATCAGAGATATAGGGATCAAAATGTACAAATTTAGCCAAGAAACCAGTGGAATCAAAGATCAACAGACTTGACAGACAAAAACAGCTACAAGTGAAACCAGCTTTTATAAGGAAGAGAACAACATTAAAAAGAAACAGTTGCATCTACATGCAGACATTTATCCCGAAACTAAACATTTTGAGGTTTTCATGAGAAAATGAGCTCCTAGTTCTTCAAAGAGACAAACATTCTCAGTAGCGATGGGAAAATGAAGCCTGGGTTTCGTAACCAAAGGCTTCTTCAGATCTCATGACTATCAAACCATTTTAGAGTGACACCTTGTGGTCAATCTCTGCATAGCACTCAAACACTCATAAAAAACGTAAGAACACAAAATACAATTTACAGACACACACAACTTTAAATTATAGCAGCTTAAAACTAACTGAATGAATTCAAAAACAGCTCCTAAGCATAGAAATATTTTAATAATATTCACTAATTGCATGATCCACACAGAAAACCATATTTACACACAGATCAGTTATAAGTTCACAAAAGGTTGTGAGACTCTTCAGATTTGGGCATAAATTATGTGTTTAAATCAAATTGAATCAACTCAGTCTTTATTTATAGAGCACTTTTCCAACAAGTTTTGCTCAAAGTGCTTCATTTTAAAAAACATTTCCAAATTTAAAAGCCAAAGAGCAAGATCATAAAGCATAAAATATTATCTAAATGTCAAATTAGCCACAAAGAAAACCTGAAAAAAATGCTATTTTTTCCAAAACAGCTAGTATTATGTTGAAATTTTAGCTAAACTCCAAATTAGCTTAAAAACTGACTGAAGTCTAAATGTCTAAATCAACCAAAAACAGCTAGCCAGCTAACATTGAAAGTAAATGCCAAATTACCCTAAAAATCCCAGTAGTTGCTGAACACTTCAAGTTTGAATGGTGTCTCTGGCAGAAGTTCACAAGCACCGACTAGAGACACATCCCAACAAACTTGCTTTCATCATTAACTTCCTTTGGAAATGTTTGACGATAAAATTTTTCCTTTTTGCGAACAAAAAGTATTAATTAAAACTGTTAACTGCGAAAACGAAGAAAGAAAGAAAAGAAAAAAACAAAATTAGACAGTACAAAATAGCAGCTATAACAAAAAAAGATTATTTTTCATTTGTTCAGATGTACATTTATTTTTTCAAATTTTCCTTAAAGTTTACAATGCATAATTTTGAATTTAAAGCTGATTATAAATGTTTTTTTCAAATTGAAAGTGTCTGTACAGTTGTTTTAGTGAGCTCACAGATGCTCGGCTGCTTTCTCTCTGGCTTTCAGGAGCGCCGCGGTTGCCGTGGAATCCTCAGGTTTGCCTACGGTCCCCAACAACCTGCGCTCCCAAACTCCGACCAAATCCTCCACTCCCAGTGAAACCCGGAGGGTCAGGGTCAGCAAGGAGAAATGCAAATTAAAAAAAAATAAAAAATCTGAATGAAAACATTTTTTAACATCTCTTTGTCTTTGAACGCAGCCCGACGGAGCTGAAAGCGTCAGCAGTTTGCAGTCCGGTGACAGCCTGCCCGAGAAAAAGGCAGCCGGCCATCACAGGAAGAACTCTGGCACCCCGGCCATTTCTGTGTCGAGGGTCTCTCTGTCATCAGGTAACCGTCTGAAGCGGGTTTCTGACTGTTTACTCACAGCGTTTACAGATCAGACCACATCTGTTAGGTGATATGGAGGCAGCAGGAGGAGAGGAGAGGTTCGTACCTCCTCTCAGTGTTGATGCTGACACACTCGGTGTCACAGAGGATGAAATTACTCCCTCTGCTAGGAGCCAGTGTCACCATGGAACCAAATACATTATCAACAGTTTTTTCTGAATAAAAGCCTCCTCATTTTGTCAATTTTAATGTCACGCTCTTTATCTCCGCTCCGATCTGCTGCTCTGAAGCGAGTTAACCATTAATCCCATTAGTCCTCCTGAGCGAGGATCTTCCGTTGTGGCTGCAGTTTCGTAATTTCAGCTTTTAGAAAGCGTGATTCTGGCCTTGAGGATCAAAAGTGGGCTCAGAAATGCAGTTTTAAGCTTACATTTCTTTATGTATATGCCCTTTGTCATGTTGAAAACACCAATTTTCATCAGAGTGGGTCTTTAAGTCTGTACAGAGGAAAACTGAGAGTCGGTTTCTGTGTTTTAATAATTGTGTTGGAGCTTGGAGCTAAAACGAAAAGCAGAGAGAGCAGCTGGAGCTAAGTTCAAACGCGCTTCCTTCTGGCTCTCAAGCTGAATAATGAACATGTCGAGTGATCAAACTTTAAAGTTCCTTTTTTCATAGAACAAAAGAGTAAAAACTTCTTAAATTGGAGAAAAAACCAACATGTTGGGTTTTCATATCCCTTTTGTTTCTACAACAAAATAAATAGAAAGGAGTTTTACTATATCCTTTGAAACATTATCATTTAACCCTTTAAAACCAGAGCTCCAATGCTTATGTTCTTTGATTTACTGTAACTTTTCAAACTTTAACACGATCAACGAAATTCCAGCAGATTCTGAAGGAGAAAAGCACAAAAAGCAGAACAAAACGACAAAGAACCCATCCAAGATCTAAGTAAAGATACCCAGACTTCCCTCACCCGGCCACTTCCTCCAGCTCCTCAGGGGGACCTGCAACATGCAGCTAATCGATGTAGTCTCTCCAGCGAGTCTTCCCGCCTAGCGGGACATGCCTGGAACTCCTCACCAGGGAGGCTTCCAGGAGGCCTCTGAACCAGATGCCTAAATATTATAATAAAATCAGTTGAATGACTGGAGGCTCAAATCCACAATTTTATGAGAAAATAATGGAACAGTATCAGCTTCAAACAGCCTGGAGTTGGATTCTCTGATGCACCCATTCGTTCATCCTCGCCGATAAACCAGTGAAAAAGCAGCATGATGTAAAAACACTGTCAGAGTTTTGAGTCGTGCGCCTAAAGAAGAAAGAAAAAGTTCCCTCAAATGATTTTGTTTTACTTTTTCAAATGTCGAGTGAAGATTATGAGCTTCAGCTTTGGCTTTTAAGTGCTTCTTGAGACACTATTAATTAATCTATTCTTATTATGCAACTAAATCCCAGTAATTAGGATGAGAAGAAAGACTCAGCTGCCAGGAGAAAGTTTTGTGTGGGCTTGGTTTGAGTGTTTTCTAACTGGATTTGTTATAAACTGTTATGTCTCCCTTTCCATCTCTGTCCCCGCCTCCCCCCTGGACTCAGATCGCAGCCGCTCTGAGATGGACCTGTCAGCTTTCGGTTCTGAGCCCAGCGACGATGCCCTCAACCAAGCGGTAAGGAGCACCTCCTCTGCTCCTGCAGCGAAATCAGTCACTTCTTCTGCTCCAACAAGCAGTGAGATTGGGAGGTGAAGCCTCTAACTGCAGCACACAAAGGGTGCCGCCATATCTGCATCTGGATCTGTGAGGCCAAACTCACAATGAGACGTCAGCTGTGGGCCTGAATGTTAATTTGACATCAGAGCTGACTTCAAAGCTGCAGGCTGAGCACAGGTGGTGGATGGATGAGCTGGTCAGCAGCTTTGTCTGTCTCTACATTCAAAGCAGAACTTTACACCCGATCGTTCACACACTCACTGTGAAACCCATGGCGCTATGGTTTGAAACGGCCAAATTGAATTACCACACTCTGTCCGGATTTGTCTGATTGAATTTATGAGAGATGCCGGCGGCGTCCTGCTCTGCTGCTGCTGCAGGGGGGAGTGTGGAAGCAGCAGTGTGCGAGGATGCTACGTCCTTCAGTTCAACTGAAGCCTTTCACGTTTTTTAGGGGTTTTCTGATGAGGACGTGGAGGAGGACATCGATGCTCTGGTGCCAGCCTACTGCTCAAGTCCCAAACAGTATCTCAGCAGCGCCGTATCCACGGTAACTGTTTTTAAAACCCCATAAAACACAGATTTAGGGAGTTTGGCATTTGTTTAGTTTGAATCTGATTCTCTATACTCCAAATAACCTGTTGATCTTGATACTTTGCTGCCTAGCTTCTAAAAGCATGTTCGGGTTTTTTGCCAGCAGGAAAAAGAAAATCATTTCTCTTTATGTTTTTTCTTAAATTTGCAATATTCAACTGTAATGCTCCGTTCACACCACCTTTGGAAACGTGTTCAGGTGACCACTTCCAATGAAAGTCTTTGTAAACGGCCATTTCTGTCTACTGCATTGAGAACTCCCATGTTCATGCATAGATACACAAGAACTCTTTTCAGGCTCTACATACAAAACGTTTGTCAAAACCTGCGTTGAAAGTTTTTACCAGGTTTGACTTTAACCAATCAGGGACTTGGTAATGTATGGAAGCGTCAACTGTTTAAAAATTGATCAAGAAGGAGACATTAATAATCACGGATTGTGCCCAGACGGAATTTCAAGACACCAAGTCAGTCATATATCAGAATAAAGCTGTGAAAAAAAAAGGCTGGAGCAAGATTCATGAGATTTACACAGTTAACATTCAAAAATGCAAGTCAAATGTCTGGTATGAACGTGGCTTTACTGCCGCTTAAACTGAAGGAAAAGACACTGAAAAGTCCCAAATGGGCTTTGCTACTGCTGTGGGGATGGAGGATGGATGTGAGGATGGATGGAGGATAGGTTGCTGGAGCCTATCCTAGTGTTGGGTGAAGGCAGGGTTGCAGAGTCTAGGTTTAATGCTTTTACATCTACAAAGTAAAAATCAGTTTGATTTAATTCTTTTTTTTTTTAAGCATGCCCTACTATGAAGTGGTCCGCTGATGCCAGTTTGGAAAGACCATTTGTGGTTGATTTCCACAGTAATCATCCAACAGTACTCTAAATGTGTCAAAATGTAGATCATGTACTTGATTTAAACATGTTTTAGAGAAGAGTTATTTTGTAAATGAATTGGTTTGGTGTCTGTCAATTACTTTGTGGATCATTCTATTTAGTAATATTCTAAATATACATCACATTTTAAGTATTCTAAATATGCATGATATTTTTAAATGTCTTTTCTTTATTTCAGATCAGTGATGTTTTCTGATAAACCACTGTTGTTTGAATTAGGAATAAAAAAATGCTCACACCTTCTTTCATGCTAAGACAATAGAGTACATATTACATTTTATTTTACTTTTTTCCTGTTTAAATATTAATTTTCAGTATGTTTATGATGTTGGTTATAAAACGACATTACATTCATATATTTCTGCTTCTAAACTTTACTGCTCACTGAAAACATGATAGTATTCTTTAATGATTTTATCCTAGTTTACTAAATATTCCTCTTAATTTTCCTTATCATGTTCTTGGCGGACACATTTCCTTAAAGTTCAGAGGTTTTACAGGTGTTAGCTTGTAAATAAGAAAACAAAACAATTTTCAGAAAGTTTTATTACATGATATTCAGAAGTAAAACAAATTCTCAGAATCTAAACCAGTATAAAATTGTGATGAATTTTATGTTTTTATTGCTCAAATTTCCTGTTAAACACACAAAGGAAATCTCCAGACAGCTGTTTGCCGTTGCAATGCAGACTCAAAATGTCGCTTTACGGCCCCCTAGTGGCTTGGAGGAGCATTTGCATCAAAACAACTCATTATTTGCAA
>NC_050532.1:8431517-8437411 GCF_002922805.2 Oryzias melastigma | reverse complement strand
AGTCATCAAGCTGTTGTCTTTTAGTTAATTGTGCGTCTATGTTTGCTTTTCTTGACAAAGCTTCATGCAGACAAATTTTCTAGGGTGTTTGAAGGTTTTATTTCATCAACAGAATTGCTATTTTCATCTATAACTTTCCTTTTGAAGCTTCTAAATCATCAATTTTTAGAAAAAAAAATGCACTGGAATTTTAGTTGCCAAATGGAAAACAATATTTATGTTGATAATCAGTTAATTCTAAAAACATACACAAACCAAAGCTGTTATCTATCAAACATAAATTATTTTTTTCTTTTAATGAATATGACTTAAACTGCCAAAGCTTTGATTTTTATTTATTTTTTTCTAATTGCCATTACAGTTTTAGGAATTTTTATGTTTCTTTCGCAAGAAACAGTAGTTTAATACCAAAAACCACCAGTTTTTCTGCATCTTCTTCCTTGTTATTGCAAACACTACAGTCTGTAAAGCCGTGCAAAAAAAACCTAACACAAAACATCAAATCAAAAAGTGCTCAGTGGATTTTTAACACATGAATCAGTAAAAAAGATTCTGCTGCCGCTCATCTGTTATTCTTGGTGACTTGGTGAGAAGTGACACATGATTGCAGGCATAAATCAAATCTTAAATATCAACCTTGATTCCTCGTGTTTCTTCTTGGCTCCATCCCTCCTGACAGTTTTCTCCTCAGAATCTCCCCCTCCTCCAGCAGCTGCTCCAAGGAAAACCCTCTTTGGCGCTACTGGCTGTCTTACCTCAGCTGTGTTGTTAAAAGTGATGCCTGTCGCTTGAGACTTTGATGGGTAAACACATGAGGAGCGTCCTGCTTTAGTGGTTGAATGTGACAGTGGTCACAAAGGCTTTGTGTGGCTCATTCCTGCGCCCACTTTAACTTAAATTTGTGTCATATTTAAAATTTCTGAGACTCCTATCTCGTTAGTATGGTCCAACGTTTCCGTAAAAACCCTTTGGATATAACTTTGTTTGTGTTATTTCCTGCAGTTCATCATCATTCCACTAGGGGCAGTAGAAGGGCTTTTTCTGCTCATTTCAAAATGGCTGCTTCTACGGTGGCCCTGGAGTACAAATCACATCATCAAACCACTAAATGCAAAAAGATTGGTTTCTCTGTGTTTTGTTTTTCTAACGTTTCATTTTGATTTCTGGGAATCACTTTAGTTTTTCAAAATGATTCTTCATTTTCTTTTGTCATATTTTGGTTTCTGGAATTTTGTTGAGTTTTCTAAAATGTAATGCTGTTTTTTTTTTTAAATATGCGTTTTGCTTAAGTTGTCACTTTATATGTGATTTGCACTTGAGGGCCACATTGATGAAGGCACTTTTACATTAACCCACATTGAGGTCCAGACTAGTTGAAACCAGATAGGGGACACTTCAAGGACCAGTTTTCCACTGAAAGACAAAGCTATAAATTATTTTGTCAGCAGGAGCAGAGGCCCTTACTCTGACAACTCAAAACGTAGATTTGGTCCAGAAGACCATTCAAGGTATTGAGGACTATTCTGTACTGTCATGGTAAACACCCAGAGTTCTCTGAGCAACTGTGATCCAACTTTTTATACAAAGATATAAATGTAATTTGAATTTTTTGGTCACTTTCTTCACCATAAATTGTTGATAATTACTTACTTCTTCATAATACTGGTAAATATGCATTTGAGACAGTGGATCATTCAAATCAAATCTAACTTTAAATAATATAATATAATATATAATTTCATTTCATAATATTTTTGTATCTTTAACCAATATGATTTTTTATGGATTTCATTTAATGGTTTAAAGAACATCTTAATTCTATAGAATTTGAATTGCATGCCACTTCATTGATGTAGTGGGCTTTACAGGGTTCGGAGGATTCACTGGATGAAGGATTCTCTGGTTTCAAAAGAGTTTCTCCCCAAATTTCTCTGATGTTTTATGTAACACATGCATGAAGAGCATCAGCCCCTTCCCTGGAATTTATCTGAAGGCAACATCTTCCTACTTTTCTCTGCCTGTTTGCTGTTTTCACTTCTGACTCCAGACCGGTTTTAACCTCTGTGGTTTCATCTGATAATCACCATGGTAACCGGGTATAATGGGGTTTTCTTGCTGCCGGAGTCGGCCCGTATCACTAACGCATCAGTTCCCCCTCTTTTCTATTCCTTTTTCCCTTCTGGCCTCGCCGTCGATCAGTCTTCCACTCCCGCCTCGGAGCGAAGATGGGGCTACCTCAATGTGCCCGACTCCGATGCCGAGACTGTAAGCCTCGCCTCTCACGCGCGTGCATGCTTTGTCGAAAGAGCACCAGAGCATGAATATTGCACAAAGCCGTCAATAAAATATTTAGATTTTCTTCTTAATTTCCCATCAGATTGTGAATAAATCTGCATGTTTTAGTGCATGTTTGCAAACAGACTCTCTTCATTCCAATTCTTCATATTTAACTAACAATTTGTCAGTCTGGTTCCCAGTACTACAGAGAATAAGAAATGTGTTCTAAAAAACCCAGCATGGCTCAATTATGAGGGGATTAGAACAGTTTTATGCTGTCCAGTCCACCAGCTGCCAATCACAGTTCCTCACTGTGACTTTTGGACAAAACGGGTTCCAGAAGAAACCTGTTTTCCAGACTGCTGTCATCAAACACTTTGATCTGCTATTATTGGACAGAACAAGGCCTATTGCTGGCAATTACTCTGACACAGTGAAATATTTCATCATTTTTTCTGTCCTTCTTTTTTTCAATGTGGCTTATACTTTCTCGTCAATTTTTAGAGAATTCGTTTCTTCTTTGTCTTTTTTTGACATTTTAAAGCACAGTGAAGGGATAATCAATCAATACTCTATTACTTTCTCCGTCCATCTCTATCTGTATGTGCAAAGTGGGGCAAAAAAGTAATTTTCACTCACCAGTTCTGCAGGTTTCTTCACTTAAAAAAAGGATTTTTTTTAAAAAGAAAGATAGAATGTAAAAAGAATCCAGAAAATCACTTTGATTTTAAAGGATTTAAACTGCCAGCCACCTGCTGTGCTTGGATGCTAGGAGTAAACAAACATCGACCCGCTAATCCACTCTACCAGGATCTGCAGCACGGACATATGGATGTCATATGGATTCATATACAAGTGTGTCTGGATGGTAACAAAGACAAGGAAAGGTGATCGGAACTGAGGGGATCGTAGTACCAGAACATCACAGATGTCAGGGAGGGCTTTGAGTGTCTGGTATACCACAGAAAAATGGGAACCATGAAGAGACCACAAAGAAAGCAGCAGCAGCTAAATACAGCTTGGCAAAAAAGTACTTAGTCAGCCACCAATTGTGCAAGTTCTCCCACTTAAAAAGATGACAGAGGCTTGTAATTTCATAATACCTTAACTATTAGAGACAAATGAAGAAAAAAAAATCACATTTTCTGATTTTTAAAGAATTTATTTGTAAATTATGGTGGAAAATAAGTTTGTGGTCTCTTACAAACAAGCCACATTTCTGTCTCTCATAGACCTGTAACTTCTTCTGTTAGAGGATCCTCTGTCCTCCACTGGTTACCTGCATTAATGACACCTGTTTGAACTCATTATCTATATAAAGGACACCTGTACACAACCTAAAACACTCACACTCCAAACTCTACTATGGCCAACACCAAAGAGCTGTCTAAGGACACCAGAAACAGAATTGTTGACTTGACTGACAGACTGGAGTAAGTAGTGCAGGATTAGAGGAAGGTCGTATTGATGGATGTAGCAAGTACTAAGAACAAGAGGAAGCATTTAGTGAGGAGCTGTAAAAATTGTTGCTTTAAGAGTTCAAATTTTGGCAAAAGTACATAAAAAGTCAAATGTTGTAAGGGTTTTATATACTATCAAAACAATTTTTACTTTACAATCACTAAAAAAGTTGAACATTTTTGCTTAAAATCGTATTTGGAATTTGTGCAAATTTGTTGAAAAGTACAAAAAAAAAACTTGTAAACCCAAATAAATTAATTTTATAAAGTGAAAAAAAAATAATGTAGATGATAGGAAAAGTGAAGACTAAAATGGAGCTAGCAGTGAGGATTTATGTCCTCCGACGTTCTCTCTGTGTTTTATCTCTCATCTCTTGTCTCGGCCTCACAGAGCAGCATTAACAGCATGACGAGCATGTACAGCGAGACCGGTGACTATGGCAACGCCCGGGTGAGCGGCGAAATCCTCCTGAACATCAGCTACAGCTACAAAACAGGTGCCCTCAATGTCCTGGTGAAAGAGTGTCACAACCTGGCAACGGGAGATGAGAGGAAGCAGCGCACGGATGCGTAAGAGATCACCAAACGGGATGGAAAATATATAAATATATATAAAAGAAGTAATGAAGTTTGTGTTTGTGTCAGTTATGTGAAGACTTATCTACTGCCTGACAAGTCCCGTCAAAGCAAGAGGAAGACCAGCATCAAGCCCAACACCATCAACCCCGTCTTCAACGAGAACCTGAGGGTTTGTGGCAAAATAGAGGCTCAAAAAGCAAAGTTGGGATCTCACAGCTCACCCTGCTGCTGCTGTCTTGTGTCTCCAGTATGTGATCAGCCACTCCCAGCTGGAGCTGCGGACGCTGCAGGTGTCCGTGTGGCACCACGACCGGTTCGGGTACAACAGCTTTCTGGGAGAAGTGGAGCTCTCCTTCGACTCGTGGGAGTTCGATTCCCAGATAGAGGAGTGGTACTCTCTGCAGCCTCGGGTAGGAACCAGAGCTAACCGGATTATATATCATTTATCCATAAGGTAGCTCATGTTTTTCTGTGTGTGAAGGTGGACAGCAGCACAGACTCCACAATGCATTACAAGGGAGAGTTGACCGTTGTGCTGAAGTACATCCCGGCGGAGAACAACCTGACTCCTCCTCCAGACCAGGTTCAAGGTAACTCTGACTGTGATGTCATCACAGCGGTGTGGATTAGGAAGTGGGGCATTCCCTGATTCCAGTTCTCTGGGAATCGCTTCAAAACATGAGGAACGTTTGCCGCACAGCAGGAGTTTGTCTTAATGAGTGACCCGCCAGTGAGCTGCTGATTGTAAAAAACAGGATAAATAACCCAGTTTTTTTCTAAAATTAAACCTGCCTCTGTCCTAAAAAGAGAATGCAGCACTAATAATTCCGGGCTTGCCCCGATTTTCATCCAGAACGCGACCTAACAACATAAAAGGCTTTTTTTTTCTTCATTTCTGCACCAACTTTTGACAAACAGCTGTTTTTATTGGATGCAATTTTTGTTTTTTCTACAAGATTTCACATGAATTTGTTTATGTAACATAAAACCAAACCACAAAAAAAACAAATTGAATACATACCTGTTAGTTGCTCCAATTGCTGGGTTTTAGGTATTTATTTTCACTGTTTTTATACAGAGACATTCACGCCCTATAACAATAGGACTGCATCCAAACAAATGCAAAAAAAAGGATGACATTACAATATAATACAATAAATAAAAAGTATCCAAACAGTCAATAACTGCAGAGTCCCTAAAGGGAGAGTGAAGTAAAATAATAAAAAAATAAATTAGAAGTAAAAGGAAAATTCTGGTTACCAGTGACCAGAAAAAAAAATGTTACTTCAACTTTTAGAAAAAAATGCTGTGAAAAAATTGTGTGCACTAGTTACTATCTGGTGCACACCAAAGAGTAACCACAATTTGTTTTCTTTATTAAGGAAAAAATCTTTTACTGTCTGGTGCTCACCAGATAGCAACCAGAACATTTTTTTACCTCAATTTTTTAGAAAAAATACATTTTTTGTTGCTATCTGGTGTGCACTACTAATTACTCAGTGCACACCAGATAGTAACACGATTTTTTTTTTCACTTCAATTTTTAGAAACAAAAAATACTTTCTGGTGCTCACCAGA
>NC_050532.1:8416120-8431193 GCF_002922805.2 Oryzias melastigma | reverse complement strand
TTTCTAAAAGGATGTTTTTTTGTGTTTATTATATGATCACATCAATTTCACTGATATTAAAAAGGGAAAACAACTATTACAAATCAAACCATGTAAAAAAAAGCTTACACTTAATTAACAGTTTTACTTCTTTTTTACTTTTAAATTTTCAATCATCACACCATCTTCTTTTATTTAATATAACATTTGCTATCAAACTGATTTATGAACTTGTCACTGCTGTAACTATTAGTTTTTAATCGTCACATTTTCAGATTTATCATCTGTAATACCGAACTAAAAAAAAACAGAAAAAAAAGTTTCATCCTGAAATGTGTGTCATCAATCAAAATCCAACTGGATCTTTTCATTTAAGTTTGAACATTTTTGTTGCAGTCACTTGTGCTGAGGTGAGACATCTTTTTTAATATGCAAAGAAGCTGTCTATTAACCCTTCATCTTCCCTTTGCCCCCTCAGTGAAGAAAGGCTTCCTGAAAGGCAAGAAGACGAGCAGCTTCACTCTGCCTAAAGGAGGGATGGTGGAGCTGCTGGTCAAAGGAGCCAAAAACCTGACCTCCGTCAAGGCCGGAGGCTATTCGGACCCGTTTGTCAAGGGGTGAGAGCTCATCTTTAAGGCTCTGGAGTCAGGAAGTAGGACTCTTTAGCACAAACAGTCATCAAAGTTTTCTACTCTGAGGTTTTCTTAATTGCAGAACTGCTAAAAAATAAATGTATAATCTACAGATGTAGATCCAAAACAAGTACAAAAGCAGCTGATTTGGAGTCCGGGTTTGATCACTTTACACATTTTGTGCGTTTATCTACACAACTCTCCAACGTTGTGATTCTTTGTGGCCTATTTTAATTTCTGAATTTTATGCTTCTTTGTTGGTGCATTTGCGCTTGTTCTTTGGCGTTTTAAGTATATTACTTTAAAGTCCCACTGATAAAAATAGGATTTTTGGTGTTTCTAAAATGTACTTGTAGCATTTTTTCCTGTGATGGAGGATGTTTATTAACAACAGAAGCTCAAATTTGGATTTTTTAGTATTTTTTTATTCAAATTGTTGGTATTCAGGAGCAGACGAAAAAATGCAGTTTGATAAAAATTGTATTAGTGACATAAAAAATAAGATGGCCCGGTCCACAAACTTCCTGCTCCGCTCCATTCTTATGCGTCCGCACGACGATGAATAGATCCAACACATTCTCACTCTCAACTCGTCATATATGGACATTTGCTTTGGGCCCCTCCAGTTCACTTTTTTTCGGGTTTCCCCAACTTGTCTTTTTTTTTTTCGTACTGGCTGTTCTCATTAAATTAGGGGTCTCCAACATCTGAGGCCCACTTGGTACTGGGCCACAGACAGTACCCTTGTAGGGTTTGGGGGCTGGATGTAGTTGTGTTTTCTGTTATGTTACCTTTTGTTTTCACCTTCCTCTCGTTTCAGAGGTGTTGATTTCTTCCTTTTTCCCACCTGCTTCCTCCTTAATGGGTGAACCTGTGTTTGATTATCTTGTTTTATGTTATAAGCTCGTCTTGTGTTGCTTCTCGAGTGCTGGAAGCTTTCTAGCCTTTTCAAGTTTATTCTTAGCCATAAAGTATAAACAACAACCTTTTGAACGTCTTGCGTTCTACGTAATTGTTCCCACCTGGATCCTAACCCCCTACCCCTAACCCAGATCCGCATCAGGTACTGCATCCCGAGAGTCGGGGAACCGTGATTCAATGGGAACAGCCAGAACGCCAAAAAACAGCAAGTTGGGGACACCCAAAATGTCAAAAATTGACGCGGAGGCGGCCCGAACCATACGGTCATATACTGTATGATGAGTTGGGAGTGAGAATGTGTGGCTAGATTCATGTGGGTCTTTGTTTCCTTGTTCGCTCTAAGCTAACGGGAGAGCATGTAAACAGAGAACTCTCAGCAACAGAAAGGTGAAGGGGCAGCAATGGTCCCACCACTCAGAGGTGAATTTCTAATCAACTTCTGTTGCTCTGCAGAAACTATGTCCTAGAAAATGACAGTTTTTTTTAATTGTTGCTAAAAATTCATAACTATATTTAAAAGATTACTAGGAAAGTTTTTAAAATAGAAAAAAAGGTTATGTTTGTGACTCTCCTCTTGTTATTTCTGTCTCCTATTGTATTTTTCTGTTTTTGACTTTTTTTTTTTTTACTTGCATCAATCATTTTCAACCTGTCTCACTATTAGATTTAGCAAGAACAAAACAGGTGTCATTTTGAAAAAACACAGCTGCAAGGCTTTTTTATACGTGTGTGATTGTTTTGCCTCCAGGTATCTCCTTCCTGACAGCAACAAGTCAACCAAGCACAAGACGGCGGTGGAGCGGCGCACCGTGAACCCCCACTGGAACCACACCTTCACCTACTGCGGCCTGCAGCCCGGAGACCTGAACAACATCTGCCTGGAGCTCACCGTGTGGGACAAAGAAGCTCTGGCCAGCAACGTCTTCCTGGGAGGGGTCAGGCTGGGGGCTGGAACAGGTGAGCCACCGAGGAGACAAATTCAATAAGATTTCACCACAGAAGACATCATTTCTTCTTCTTGAAGATCAAATTATGATTTAATCAAAACCGTAGTCGATAATTGAATAAGGTTTTTCATTATCTTGTTCCTGCAGGGTTCAGGTAATGATCGTGTCTTTAGGGATCTCTGCTACTTGGAGGAATAACTCAAAGCTTTTGTGTGTTTTCTTTGTCTGCTCTGAAGGCAATAGCTACGGGAACGAGGTGGACTGGATGGACTCGTACGGTGAGGAGCAGCGGGTTTGGCAGCGCATGATCGAAAACCCCGAAGTTCCCCACGAGTGCACGCTGTTGCTGCGCTCCAGCATGCGCAAACGCAACACATGAGCCCGACCGGAGCACAGGCAGAGAGGAAGACGACCGGAGGGAAGAGGAAAACACAAACGGACAAGAGAGTCTCCCTCTGTATAGTTTTTCATTCTCTGGTCCACAACAACCACTCATGCCTTACTCACTCATCCATACGTGCCCCTCTGACTTCCAGTGCATCCAGTCTTGACCAAGCACGGCTGCTTTTTAATGGAACAATGGTGACAATGAGATTAATAAGCACACGTCTGTTCGTGTCTCGTCTGTGAGCCTCTTCTGCATGTTTCTGCACATAAAGAATCAATATTTTTACAATATAAAATAACATTTGCTGAAAAAGCAACATTCCCTTTATGTCTGAGTTTAAAGCACAGATTGAGTTCAGAAGTAACATGAAGAAGAAATACAATTATCTGTTTTTAGATGTGGTTCCCACTATTTTTTAATACACACCTGTAGACAGTCTTTGTATTTTAAGGCAAATCATTTCACTGTTACCTCAAATATTGGCAAGTTTGTTGTGACGTGAATTTCTTTGATACACTTTGAGGACCAAAATGCAGTTTGTTTTATTAAGTGGAATTCAATTTTAGGATCTGTTTTATCAAAAAAAAATAAAGTAAAATTCTTCTAGTGGTAAATTATTATTGGATTTTCAATAATATTATATGGAAGTTTTCTTTTATTTTCTCCTTTACCCACAATTCAAAGTAATTTCCAATTACTAATTGATAATTTAATTTAGAATTTGATCATGGATTTGCCATTACTAAAAATTACTATTCAATGTTGCATTTGGATAAAAATCAAAACAAAAATCAGCTGCATTTTAAATGGTCATTTTTGTACTATAATCTAAATGCATTTCGAAATTTACAATTTAATATTTAAAAAAACGAAATTTCAAGTCTTTGTTTGTTGTTCTAAATGTATTTTAAAGTAACCTAAAATCTGTTGCATTTTAATTTGTCATGGCGTTTTTATGTCAAAATGTAAAAGAAAACTGCAAAACGGCGTCCCCTTTTCTTTACCCCTTTGGCGTAAATCATTTTCAAAATGCATGGCCAATGTCAACGTAGAAATGTAAATTTTTAAATGCATTTTCATTTAAATATTGAAAACCCAATTTAACCCAATTTAAAATGCAATTGACTTGATTTTATTCATAATTTTATTTAAAAAAAGTAATTTTTTATATTGAGTTCTAAATTGCAAATGCATTTTGAAATTGCATGAAAAAAATGCAAATCTTTGAAAAAAATCATAATTTATGTTTAGTTTGCTTAATATTTTAATCAATTAATTCACAATGTTTATTATAGGCAACTTAATTTAAAAAGAAGAAAACAGAATAAAAACTACAGGCTGATTCATCCTTCATAATGAGCCAGACGTTTGTTCTTGCAGGTGGAGCTACGTTAACAAGAACAAAGTTCTTCTAGTCAGGATCTTTCCTGTTTCAGGGTAGAACCATGAAGAAGTTCCTTATTTAATATCTCCCATTGCAGAGCACAGTCTAAAAAAGCACAAAGACAAAAAGATCACAGATTTTTTTTTAACTACAAGCTTTAAAGTCAAGAAAGCGAGAGAAATCTGGAGCTTGTGAGTTCCTCTTTCTTAGTTAACCACACCCCCTTCAAATATTTGGCCAATCACAAAGCAGCTTTGCTGGAGAAACAGGAAGTTTAAGTTGCTTGAACTTTAAATTTGACAAGAGATTCCTGCAAAAACAAACTTCTCCCTTCTTGTAGAGCGTGAACCAGCTTTTACTTTTAGCCAAAACGAGTTCTGGTTTACGGTTTTTCATGAACTTCTTCACTTGAGACAGTTCATGTTAATCCTTAGAAAACATTCAGAAACTTTCTTTTTGTGCCAGTTAAGTTATAACTGGTCATGAAGAAGGTGAAAAGCTTCACTATCAGGATTTTATTTATTTATTTATTCATAAATAAATAGTGAGAAAAATGTTAAATAAATAAATAAATAAAAAATGACATACCCAGGCTAGAAAATGTGCTGACCTTATTTAGAACCACTAGAAGACAGAAGAAAATGTGTGCAGGATTGTGTGGTGATTAAAAGCAAATATTTTAACTCTCATTATTAAGATTAATTTATTTATCGCCAGAAATTCCTTCGAACAAACCTTCTAATGTGCCATCAGTGATGATTAATAACAAAATGTTTACAATTCCCAAATCTTAAATCTGAATTCAGTGTTTCATCAAAGTTTGCCTTTACACTTTTTGGATGTTTATTACTATTATTTTTTACTGAAATATAAAAGATGTTTTCCTTTTGTGGACCAGCTTCAGTCCCAGTGAATTCTACAACAGCACAACAAAACTGTCTGTCAGCACAAAAACATCAACCTATTTTACATAATAACAAAGCAGAATATAAATGAATTTAAAGTGTCCCATATTTAAAACTATAGATATGAACAAATATTTATGGCTGTTTTAGGTAGTCTGAGCTTGTCTGTAGTCCTAACCTGATCATCATGGTCTGTTTTCCTGTCTGTTCTATGACGAGTGCGAGGAATCGACGCACAATAAGGACGTGGCGTTGAGCGTCTCTCCATCTCTGCTTACATGTCACAGTCTCGTCGGATTTGAACCCTTTAGATTAGTTTTCGATGTGAACTTGCAGAACACTGTATCAGTGTGTTCCTGTGTGAAGAACTGCATGGAGGAGAGAGGAGAACAAAAGGTAAAGTGTTGAAATCCTTCCACACCTAGAGGAGAAAGAAAGTGTGTTTGCTGTGTGTTCTCAGAAACGGGGAAACAAGTGAAATCCCTTCACTTCAGTGGTGGGAGGGGCTTTACCAACCCTCATCCTGTGATGGGTTCAAAAAGCTAAAAAACATGGGATGCTCCTTTTTGTCCTCCTTGCCTGGGTAACCTGTTTTTTATGTTGTCATGGCAACACATCTTCTGTATCCAGCATCTTTTAAGACCCACTCTGATAAAAAGTGCTATTTTTCTGATTATGGAGGACATATATAAAGAATATTTAGATTAAAATTGCGGTTTTATGTATTTCTTTATTCGAATTGTTGTTAATCAGGAGAAGACAAAAAAAAATTATAATTTGTTACGTAGAAAATATCCAGAGTGGGTCACAAGTTCCCTGCTACACTCTGATGCATCCACTCATAGGCAACTGGATCCATGAACGTCTATGTCAGTTTTGTTGCACTGGTGCTGTTGTGATGATCTGTAAAGCTAGTGTGTAAACAGAGAGCTCTCAGCAGCAGAGATGTGAAGGAGGGGACGGCGTTGCTCCACCCCAACAGTCCCGCCTACAACCCAGAGGAAAAATGTATTTAAAAAAAAAACTACGAAACTATGTCCCAAAAAAAAAAACTTTTTTTGTTTTGTTGGCTGAAAACAGCATAGTCGTGACTTTAAAAAACTACTGGGAACGCTTTGAAAATAGGATAAAAGATGATCGAGTGGGTCTTTAAGAGTTTGCATACATTTCAATTGATGCCCCTGTTATTGTAAAGCATGCACGTTTCCTTTTGTCTGCTTTTTCTTTCATTCAACTCTCTTTTAAAGATTGTTTTTGCTGCAAATATGTAATAAAATATTTTAAAATAAACATCTTTTCATGAACGTTTCTTAACTCTGTGACAACTTTTTCACACATATCCAGGATATAATTTTTTTTTTCCTCCACATTTCCTTCCATCAACAGGTAAAATGGCAGGTTTCTATGTGAACATTTCCATTGGGAATTAAGACACTCACAGCCTTTTAAAACGTGTGAGTGACAGTATAGTTCCGGTAGAATCCTGATTCTAGGAAAAAAAAAAGAAAAGATTTGATTCCCTGCAGGTTTTGTTAGCTCACTGCCAAAGAAAAAACCTAAAACTTTAAGTGAAAAGTAAGAAATAGAACAAAGAAAAACTATGATTTTGATTTTAAATGGGGATACAATTGTTACATTTCTTCATTCTTCATGGTAAAACTTTCCCTTGGCAGAAATCATCAGGTTTTTGAGGAGATTTTAGCTCTTTTTGCACATCCTCTCCAAGTTTCATGGATGACATTTGGCAGCTCAAATGTCCGGCTCTCTCCAAATACATTCTCTGTGGGATTATGCTCTGGAGGCTGGCAGGAGCTCCTTTGCTGTCTTGGCAGTCGGTTTAGACCAGGGGTCTGCAACCTTCAACACTTCAGAAGGAATTCAAGTTCTTACTGACACAAACTCTGACTTCATCCTATAGAAAAATAAGACACTGATTTATATTTTTGTTAGTCTGGTTAATAAATTTTAAAAAAAGTGAGCTTTTGGGGCATAAATAAGATGCAAACATAAAGAGAAAATAGCTTTTTTTTTTTTTTTCAAAATATGAGCTTCACAGGATTCCTTTCAAAATAAAAGACACCCTGCGTCGCCATCATCGCAAATTTAGTAGTAGGTTTTGTGATCCTAGCAGTGATTAAAAAACACAGTTTATTTTACCATTTGCTGCCGAAATTGTGCAAATTTTACATTAAATCAGAGCTAACTAAGTGACCCTTACTGTATTTTTAACCATAAGACACACCAAAAAAAAACACTTATTTGTTAAAAAAAGAAAGAAAATCTGCCTTATGATCTATAATAAAATAGTCTTATCTTAAACTGAGATGATTAAGAGGATCACATGTGTAGTTCTGTACTGATATCTCCAGCAATTCTGGAGGTGAGATCTTGCCTGAAGCTCTGGATCACAGGAAGATAAAGTCAGTTTTACAAAACATCTCACCAAGCTGCTCTCAATGCTCTTGCTGTTTATCCTATCCTTGTTTTGGTCCATTATCTGTTAAATCTTTTGAATGGCTTTTTGGTCTCAGGAGTCTGATTGGTGCTGTGCATTGATGTTTTTTAAATGTGAAAAGCTTATAAAATAAAATCGCTCCATATCCTCCTGGGAAACAGTCCATTTATTTATGTTCTCTGTAGGGGATAGTTGTTTCTGCTTGTGTCTTTTGACTCATTTAAAGTTCTCTACAATGTGCTTAACCCTGGAGGATCCATGGGGTCAAATTTGGACGCTTAATTTGGACATTTTATTTTCGTTTTTCTCCCTTTATTTTTATTTCATTTTTTTTTTGCTGTTGTTAACTAGTGCTACCTAAAATGGAGGGGAGTAAAATTAACTTTAAAAGCCCAAAAGGAAATTGCTCTTGGGTTCTCCAGGGTAAAATAAGGACATCCTATCCATTCCAGTCATATCTCAGGTGTTTGAATGGACTTATGAGAAGTTTGGTTTCTTGGGAAGACAAAACAGAGTCTACAGACGTCATCAATGAATGTGCTGGTTTTTAATGAGGATATCTGAACTTGTTTTCTGCACTAAACTCACATGTAAGCCAGAAATCTTACTGTCTGATAGTGAAGTAAAACTTATTTCACTTTTTGACCGCAAAGATGATCATTATTTTTTATTTCGGACATAAACTTTAAAAGAAAAAATAGGACAATTTTTTTAAAATACAAAAATATCCAAAATTGATATTTTTTAATAAAATAAAAAAACAGTTAATTTTGTTTTAGCCCTTTTTTTGTAAATTATAAAATAACTTTGTCATCTATAAGACTTCGGTTCTTCCTGTAAGAGGAGGTTTTTTGGTAAAAAATACAAGAAATATTCTAAGGTGAGTTATTAATCTGTATCTTAACATACGGTTCAATAAAAAAAAATGTTTTTAGCCATGTGGACCTTTTCTAATTAAACTATTTCTCTTCATTCTTACAAACTCACAAGTTAAGACGGACTTGATCGGTTGGTAAACAGTCAAGACTAACAGGAGATCAAATTCTTATTTCCTCCAACGCTACAGAAAAAAAAGTCTTGTGGTAACTTTATACTCTTTTCAAATGTAAATTTACACAAACAGAATAAAAAGTAAAACAAAGAACAGATGGAACATGTTCAGGAACATCTATTTCTGTAGCTGCACTCTGCTTCCTCTGGTTTCTGAGTGACTAATCTTTTTCGATCAATTTGTCCTCATGAATGAAGGCGTACAAAAACATACAAAGGTTGTGCTTCTCCATCATCTCAGTGAAGGATCACCGGGGTCACAATCACATGGTGCAACCACGGAATCAGTCTGAATCACGACGAACGGAAATGAACACAGCTCCGATCTTCAAATGCAATTTAAAAAAAGAAAAATGTGTTGTTTTTGAGCAAAACCGAGAGCAAAGTCAGCTATAGCTTTAGCTTAAAAAGGTCCTGCTTTGAACTCAATGGTTATTTTAACTTTTGTACATCTAGTTGAAAGTGTTTTACTTACTATATTAACCTTTTTGATGCTTGACATTTCCATGGAAACACTTGCTGGATTAAAATGTGTGCAAAACACAGCAGCAAGATGATAAAAGGATGTTAATTCTGCAGGTATCTGAGCTCTAACAAAGATATGACCTTTCTCTGATTTCTTTTTTCTCTCAGAGTTTCAATAAAAAGGTCATCTGAAAGCTGAAGAACATTCCTCACAGAAGGTGCAAAGAAAACCTCTAATTTAAACGTCTATGAAGAGTTCAAGAGGAAAATGGAAAAACACAACATTACCAGGATTTATGAAAAAATAAAAGGATGGACATGTTAATAAGGTGAAACATTTTAATATTAAGGCTGTGAACAGGATTCAGCGGTGCAAGTGCAACCAGCCCCCACCCTTAGTGCCCTTCTTTGACCTGCCCTTAGCAGCTGCTACATCTTCCCCTTCCACTCTGGTCAGAGGTGCATGTGACAAAACTACTTTTTTCAAAATGGCGGCTTTTCTGTTGGTTTTAGCTCCCTAGCAACCATTTTGTTTGTTGGTCGCCTGAGGTTGACGATCAGGTCTATGTAATTTTTAGAAGAATTGGTAAAAGTACAATTTTGGATTTCCTTGGCAACAGAGGTTTTTTGTTAACCACGGCAACATTTATAATATGTTCATATCGAATGTGTTATCGTTTTGCTCAGCTCGACTAAACGTATGACATTTTCACAATATTCTGGTAAAAAATGTGTAAGTAACAAAGGAAAGTCACTTTTGCAAGCTCCCCATGCTAACGCCGTTCAAAATTGATAGCTTATAGAACCAACATTTTTTCCAAAAGAGCGTCCCAATGATGCTCAAAGACTTAGGAGGTGATAGATCAGAATTTTTAGGGGTTTAAAGAAGTCCTTAGGACATTTAAGATGGTGGCCCATTGACATATGGACAAAGATGAAAGCAAGATCAAAGCAAGGCTGTGACGTCACCCATAGAAAATGCCTTACCTCGAGTTCCAACAAAATGAAGTCAATTCCGTCGCCATTTTTCTGCGGTACAGATTTCACCATTTTGAGACCAGATGGCTTTGGAAAGTAAGCAGTGATTGGTTTGAGTCAGTCTGTGTCATTAACGTTTTTAACGTTTTTAACGTTAACGACTAATGTTAACGTTTTCTAATGTTTTTAACATTTTTCAATTTTGTTTTAGTGTGTTCAACAAATGTTTATCCTGTTCGACCACGACTTAAGGTGTGTTTTGGATTTTGGTCCCATGTGCGATTGAGTTTATATGGTCTCTACGGTGGCCTCTTGAGATCAAAGATCAACAACATTTCATGATGATTGCTCAAACAAGTATTATTTTTCTTTATTGTGCGAAAATGAGAAAATTGCCAAATTTCAAACTTGCCCACAAAATGTCTGCCCAGCCACAGGTCCAGTGGCCTTCCCATAATTTTAAAGCTTCCTTTAAATATCCTTGACACATTTGTTTTTGTTTTATTAGTGGAATTTAAATTGAAATATTAGAGATGTTGGCCCCATTTATGTCTTTGATGGTGTGGAAAGGAGGGGGTGTCGTTTCCTATGCCCAAAATTCTACTAGAAGCCTGTACATTTTGGTGAGTTTTTGGAATATGTGGTAAGTAAGGAATTCGCAGTAAGAAAGAAGAATTGCGAGAACAGTCTGGTCCGTAACAATAAACACATCAGATTCTTTGTTTTGATGAATCAAAACAAAGTGAATAGGAATTTGCTCCTTTAATCTGACTCAGATATGGACACGCAGATGAAATGCGCACTATATATTTATATTATACATTAAATAATAGAAAGTAGCAAAGTGTTCCAGACTTTTATACAAATATGAAAACGTGTTTCTGCTTAAAACGTATAAAAAAATCAAATAAAAAAACCCATCAATCAAATATGAAAGCCAGAACCGCCATCCAGAGCGCTGCCTCCATGCTGACACAGAACAGATAAGTTCAGATAGGGAACGTGTGGACGAGGACACAGCTGGGCTCATTTTTGGTTGCTGCGGCGACGAAAGGGTTAGAGGTTTTGGCGGGTCACGGAGGTGCGCCGAGAGTCCAGCTGGCTCTAGGACTGGCAGGTCTGGCCCGCCTCCTGCTGCAGCAGCATCTCGTCCTTGCGGAGGGGGAAGGTGTCGATGGTGGTGAATAGTTCAGCCGCTGTGATGGGGAACGGATAACGCTGCTTGTCTATGCCCTGCTTGTCTATTATCACCATTTGGAACGACCTCTGAGGAATCCGGAGGAGCAACCTGAACAAAAAGAAAATAATTTGTTTATTGCGAAGTAGAACACACAAATATGTGTGTGTATTTGTGTGTACCTGAGCTGCAGGGCCAGGCCTGGAGGGAGCAGTCGGTGACGAATGCGGCCTACTTGCGAGGGGTAAATCCCGACCAGCTCCACAACTGTCACATGTCTCAAGTCCAGTCCACACTGAGCGTGCTGTTCCCACAGGACACAAACACAGACACGGATCCATAAGTTCAACAGCTTTGTTATCGATTACTCTGCAGATGAAAGGAGAAGGAGCAAAGCTCATATCACAGAGAGAGGAGTTTGAACTGCAGGCCTCCATCATGGATTTGCTCAGAGATTTTTTGAGTCGAGTGTGTGATCCGGAAACAAAAATAATGACATATGAACCCTTTAATACCGGAGCTCCAGTGTTTATGCTCTTTGATTTACGTTTGAACCTTTAACGCTTTTCTCCTTCAAAATCTGATGGAATCACATTGATCGCGTTAACGGTTGAAAAGTTACAGTATCTTAAAGATTTTGTGTTTAAGCATCACCGATGCTCCTCAAGTGTTAAAGGGTTAATGGTAGACCTTTATAATCGGTGCATAGTGACTCTTTCAAAACAGCAAATACATTTTATACTTACTTTTTAAAGATCAAAACACATCTTTCTGTGTTATTCTTAAATTGACGTGCGTTCAAGAATGCACATTTAGTACATTCACACTGCACAAGCAGGGAGGGGCTTCTTCTTTCCTTTTTTTTTAATGTTGACTTGTGCTTGTCCGCCACTTAACAGCTGAAAGAGGCTTAGTGCAAAATGTTAAAGCAGTGTAAAGCTTAAATCTTGCTCCAGACTTTTTCTTTCACAGCTCTATTCCGATATTTGAAAGACATGGTGTCATATAATTCTGTCCGGGCACAAACTGCAATTATTAATTTCTCCTCCATGATTAGTTTTAAAACGATTAGTACGTTTGTGTATTAAAAGGGACGCCATTCATACCTCAATACCAAATCTAAGCACCTAATTGGTCAAAATTTGACCTTGTCCAACTTTCAATGCATTTTGTATATAAAACCCAAAAATGGTCGTAGAAACTTGTGTAGTGACACATGAACGTGAGAGATTTCAAAGTGGAGACCAAAAATGTGGATTTGCGTAAACTTTTTACTGGAAGTGGCCACTCGAACGCGTGTTGCCAATGTGAATGTAGCTTTAGCATCGCTGCCCTCAAGCTACATATGAACTGTAATTTTGTAAATTAAATTTTTTTTTTACCGGTGTGAATTTAAGAGAATTCTACACTTTTAAAGCCTCATAAATCATTTTATTTTAATGCTAAGATTATGCCAAAAGATTGGAAAAAACCTTTTTGAAGGCCACTCTGATGAAAATGTATTTTTTGGTGTTTTTATAACATGTTCTTGTGGATTTTACTCATGGTGTAGAACATAATAATATCAGGCTGCTGTTATCCTCTCCTCTGTGTTTATGCATAATAAGAAAATGTATCTTAAAATTGCATTTCTGAGTATTTTTTTTCTTCAATTTGTTTTTGAATCTGGAGCAGACAAAAACATTAATTTGAAAAAGCTTATTGTTGTGACGTAGAAACTACAATAGGCAGGTCACAGGCTCTCCGATCTATTCTGGTGCATCCGCTTATAAACGACTAGATCCATGTACGTTTTTGTTCATCTGGATAGCTTCAATATTGCTCACCATTTTTGTTGCACTTGTTAGGTTGTGGGTGTGAGGAATTGTAAGCTAGGGGGAGAGCGTAAGCAGAAGGGGGCAGGGTTGCTCCACCCACAACTCAGAAGTGCCGCTCTGCAGAAACTGTGATAGAAATTGTTGATTTTGCCTAAAACTGCATAATCATAATCATAAGACCTCTGGGAACTCTTTTACAACACATCAAAAGATGATTGAAGTGAGACTTCACATGATTTTAGGCTAAACAAGTGAAAAAAAACCCACTTTAAATGCAAAAATATCTGCAAAATGACACCACATGTCCAGCAGTGATGAATCATCGTGTTGACTTAAGATGCAGCATCTGTCTCTCATTCAAATGCCCCACAGAATCATGGGATATCCACACGCACGATGAACTTCCTCCGTCAAACTGCTGGGTCTGCTGCAGGACCGACTGATGCCGGCTCGTCTTTCAGCTGATGACACGTTGGGTGTAAAAGGTCAGGCGTTCACAGGCAGCACTGACTTGATGGTTTCTGACGAGTGCGGGGACAAACATCCACCCCCAGAATCGCCTGATCAGAGCTGGTGTCAGAGCTCACCGCTGTGACATTTTCTGATCCTCTCTCCTGGATTTTTGTCCCACTTTGGCGTTTAAGCGCAAACAAAAGCGCCACATAAAACACTGCAGCAGAAAAGAGAACGACACTGCAGCACTGCCCTCCTCCTCCTCCCTGCAGCTCAGTCGCCTCACATTTAGCTGCTGATGTGAGTCGTGCCTCACCTGGAGGTTAGTCATCTGGAAGCGGTAATTGTGATTGGCAGCCGTCGGCGCGGAGATAATGAGGAGCCGCCGCTTCTCGTAGAACTGGTCCAGCAGGGCGGCGGCGGAGCGCACTCCCACGTTGATGTTCATGGCTATGATGACATTGAATTTACAATTAAGTCAAGATATGGAGTGCAGTTGCTGCACTGCATCCTCACTGCATAATGTGAGTGGCTCATTAGGAGAAGAGAGATGACAGGCAGAGACACTTTTTACTGCTTTCCCACAGGTGACGGGATGAGGAGAGATCTTTTTAATGAATAAATATCAGGCTGCTGTTATCCTCTCCTCTGTGTTTACGCAGGTTCAAACCAGGGACCAGCAACAGTGATGCTCGGGAGGCAGCAGTGATCCTAGAACTACGTATTCAACGCAAAAAAGCTGTGTTTAACTCTAAAATTATTTTAAAATAATGTAAAAATAGGACAAAAATTGTTTGAAAATGCTATCATAATAAAGATGATCTGACGATATTATGCATCCACAATGCTTTTCTATAGAATTCTTGAAAAATTAAAGCGTAAAAAATATTTTATCAAATATAAAAGCAAGATTTAATACTAATCAAGATAGAATTTGTATTTTCTTAACATTATTCCATCCTGTATAACATCCTGCAATTCACAAAATTTTTGTTAAAAAAATGAACGAAAGATTAAAAAAAAAGATAGAAAAAAATACAATAATTGTTCTAAAAAAACAACCCAAAATGTTAGATTTAATGGTGTGATGGTGTCCCTGCTGAACATACGTGCACAGGTTGTGTCGGAGCCAGACCAGGTGAGTCCATACTGACACACTCGGGCCGAGCTGCCCTGCAGCTCGAAGCCGCCCGTGCAGGTGAACTGACAGGTGGCGCCATAGTTGTCTCCGTCCCCGTCGCACTTCATGTAGCCGTTGTCAGGAGGGAACAGAGGGCTGCAGCGCCGCACTGCCNNNNAATGAGACTGAATATAGAGAGATACAAAAAAAAAAATATGACCCAAAAACTAAACATAAAATGTCATTTAAAAATAACTTAAACATAATTATGCAGTTTAAAAAGAGAACATTTTAAAAAAAGTAAATTTTAGAACAATCAAACTAGTTTAATGATGGTTTAGAGTAGTCTAGCTTTTGGGATAATGATTAGCAACAATTGACTTATTTACCAAAAAAATGATT
>NC_050532.1:8413092-8415874 GCF_002922805.2 Oryzias melastigma | reverse complement strand
AGATCTTGAGGCACATGATTTTGTTTACAAAGTTTGGTCACGCTGAGGAGGCTCGGGGAGGCAGGCTCAAGGATGACGTCATGAAATGGGCAGGACCGACATGGAGCAAGAGGCGGAGCCTCAGAGATCGAGTCGTTTTGCTTCAGTGTATTAAAACGGTCCACAAGAAAGACTCATATTTCATAAATAATTTGTTTTCTAGTGTTCTAAAGGTAATATATGATCATATTTATGGATAGAGTTTACTCTAAAAGGCTTAAGAAAATCACAGTTTTCAAAGTTTTGGCAATGACCAACAGTTGGAACTTTTAAAGCCCCATTTGTACAGGTAAACCGCAAAAAAGTAAAATAAAATAAAAAAAAACAAGAGTTGATTTACTGTTTAGTTACAAAATACAGGACCAAGAACAGACACTTTGTTCTAAATCTGTTGAATTCTTCATAGTCTGTGTCTCTTTTGAACTAGGGGTGTAGAGAAAAATCGACTCTACATTATATTGCAGTATTTCATTTTGTGATATTGATTTAAAACTTTGACAAGACAATATTTAATTAATTATTTACGAGTGTCTTGAGCGGCTTACTTTTGTTTTCCACCTAAACCCTCGACAACAACAAGATCTCACGAGAACCAGCTTGTGATAAATGTTCAGTCAGCCTTTTTTTGTCATTCCGAGACCCATCCTAAATAAAAACTAAGTAGTACTGAACCAAAACTCTGTGCCATGTTGTTGCCAGTATCACATAAAAACATCTATAATTCACACACATCTAACATGTTTCATGACATTTCATTGACTGATTAGCTTTTCTAACTCATGGGGAGTGCTCTTCCCAGCGGCAGCACGCTGATTTCGTTTTTACCACCATGACAGTAGAGTTGCTGGTTTCAGTCTGCTCTGCTTCCTCTGCGTGCTCTCTGTCTGCTGCATCGTGTTACTGAGAGTGAGGAAAATGAACGCCCCAAAAGCTGAGTCTCTTCTCCTGCGGCGTACCTCGCACTCTGATGCTGAAGCGGCAGGAGCCTTTGTTCCCGGCTCGGTCGAACACGGTGTAGGACATCTTGTGGAGACCCTCCGGAAAGTCCGACTTTGGAGGTTTTCCCTTTAAGGTCACACTGCAAAGCACAGTCTACTTTAAACCCTTTTTTTTTTACCTATCGAAGAAAAATGATGGCAAAACTGACTCGGTAAGGATTCCGTCGGCCGTGTCCACTCCCTCAGGTGTGTCCCAAGTCACCCTCGCTGTCAGCTTTCCTGGCTCCGCCCACTTATCCTTCAGGTCTGGACATTTTATTTTAGGAGGATCGACATCTATAGACAAAAAGTGATGGCACAACAATGAAAACCAGGAGAAAATCAGACATCACACCAGTGATTCCAACACTTTAGCTTGTAGGCTAAATAAGCTTCATTTGCTGCTTAAATTTGCATTATTGCTTAAGCAATAAAGTGCTTAATTTCCTTGTGATTGCTGCATCCTCTGCCTGAAGTACAGCTAATGATGCCCTAAAAACACGTTTTACCATGATGGCTGTGTTTTTAAGGTGTAATTAACAAGATTATTGTGTAGTGAATCTTACAACTCCAGTTTGGTCAAATTAAATGCTCTAAAGGCAAAGTTAATTTGGCTGAAACCGAGTTTTTCTTGAGGATTGACCTTTAAAGTAGATATGGTGAAAAGCGTTTTTTGCAAAAACACATCATAAATCGCTACAATTTCCTCACAAAGTTATTTTTTTTGTTATTTTTTTTTTGGTCACAGATTTATGACTTTTAAACTGGTAAAAACTATTCAAGTTCACTGAGTCCTGATTAAAAGACTCAAATGGATGATAATCAGGAGCGATTTGAATAAAACCATTTACTTCTAATTACTTGGTTTTTTTTCTACCACATTTTAAAAAAGCCACTGAATAAATTTTGACATTGAAATATAAAAAAAGCACATCTCCAGGGTCGCTGCAAGGTTTAAATGCACCTTGAAAATACGAATGAAAGAAAGGGGAAGAAATACTGGTGTGACTAAACATATTCCTCTGCACGACTGAAGCTTCGGGTTATTATGGGGGCGCCACTGCAAATGCAATAAAGGCAATAAAGGAAGAAATAGATTCTCATAAAAATCCAGATTATTTCAGCTCAGATTTGAAGAAGTGAAAATTATTTTTGGGTTAATAAACCATAGTGTATTTCAGTTTTTTTCTTTTTTCATTTTTAAAGAATCCAAAACCATCATGAATGATTGTTAACTTAAAGTCCAACTCTGTATCAACTTTTGATCTATTTTAAAAGGTCTTTTAAGTAGGATTATGCTGTTTTTAGCCAAAATCTAAAAACCTGTGTTGTTTTCTAGGATATAGTTTCTGCAGAATCGCAGTAGTTCCTCAGAAATGTATCTCTAAGATAATTTTTTGTTGGTGTGGAGCAATCCTGCCCCTCTTCCCCTCCCAGTTGCTGACACGTTCACACGTTCTCCTGTTAGCTACCCCAACCTAACATTACCGGTGCAACAAAGAGGGGGGGAATACTAAAGTTATTTAGCTGTATAATTTCTGTTCTTGATTCATAACAATTTGAATTAAGAATACTCAGAAACGCAAAATTAAGCTCAATTTATCAGAAAAAAAGTAAAAATAGCATGCCAGAAATAACATTTTATCAGAATATGATCAAGAAAGAAACCGAGGGGAATTATACAGATTGCGTGTGAGGGGTGCAACATTTAGTACAGAAATTAGATTCAGTTTAATTGTCAGTGTTTGGTTACGGTGATGCTGTTA
>NC_050532.1:8407880-8413048 GCF_002922805.2 Oryzias melastigma | reverse complement strand
ACGCAGGTGGGAACGGCAGAACTCCACATCTTGTTGTACTGGCAGGTCGCCGTCTTCTGACCCTTCAAAGTGAATCCGGGGGAGCAGAAGAAGCCACAGCGAGAGTTGAAGTAGGAGCCGTCGGAGCATTTGTGGCCCCCGTTGATGGGCATATCCAGTTTGGGACAGCGGACCTCTGCGCACACAGAAAGCACAGTCAGAAACATTTGAACTGTTATAATCAATTCTCACAGTGTCTGATAGTAACTTTTACTCTGCACTGCATGTTAAGACATTACAGAGATAAAGGATCCATAATATGGGATCATCCACACAGTAAACCAAAGTCTTTACAGAGTCATAGAGAATGATGTCTCTATAAAAGAAAAACAATGACACAAAGACACACTGGAAAAATTGTCTTTGTCAAAACAACTTAAAAAATAAAGACATAAACAATATTTTTCCTTTGTTAGAAGTGAAAAAATCTGCCATCAACACTAGTAGAATTTTTAAATACGTTGTGATGCCCGTTTAAAACTAAATTAAATCTTAAATAAGCTATGAATACTCATATTTAGGTATATAGCACTGGTAAAAATGTCTTACAATAAGTGTTTACTGTTAAAAAAAGAGTTTTAAATCTTAAAAGTAGGTACATTTTTACACCTTTCTTCCCAAATATACCCCATTTATGCAGTAAATGAGTCCAACTATCCTTATTCCCAAATACATAATCATTTTGAAGGCTAGAATTACACATTTTAAGATACATTTATTTTAGAAAATATAACATAAATGTATGTTTACTTATTAACTTCTACCCTTCTGTTAAAAAAATGCATCAGTAAGTCAAATTAAGGCTTCTATTTTCATTAAATTGAACAAATATATCTCTTGAAATAAGTTCACTCCCCATTTACAAATAAACTACTGAATAATATATTATGTAATGTAAAAACAACTATTTTTTTTTAGAACTTTTGCTTTAAATTTTTAGATCAAATGTTTTTAATGCAAGATATTGTGTCAACAAAAGAAGCTTATGTCTCACTGAAAAGCTATCAGAAAGCTATGTTACCTTTAAATCAAGTGTTGTGAATTTTTTCAGCCAGAAACAAGACAGCTATACCTGCTGAAAGGTGTTTTTTCAGTGTGGAACTGTTGCCTGCCAACAGAAGGTCTTCTCCACATACCTACCTGTCCTTGGCAACTAATGTTGGCCTCGCAGAATCAATGTTAAGTGGTCGTGTATGAAAAAAACAAAAGTTCCATAGAATAGAGCAGATCTGAAGAGACCTAAGAGCGATGTGCTCTATTTTTGTAATGTGAAACGACAATATTAATTCACTGCTGTTTACACGGACTTGGAATCCCTTTGTCATGGGATGGATAACATGTCAATGTAAGGTTTGGGTCATCTGGACTCCAGGAATTAGAATATTGTGCTATCAAAAAATAATAAAAAACATGACTAAAGACAAAAAACTAATCTGAACACAGCACCTGTACTGTGACAGTCTCAAATAAATTTGGATGCAATCTCCTCAGGATCAGTATCTGTATCCTCTGAGCTTTGAAGTGACACTTCAAGCCTGAGGCGACTGTCAAAATCGAAGGCTGCAAACATGAGTTCAGGTGTTTGCTGCCTCTCACCTCTGCAGGCGTAGTTGGAGGACCAGTGTTTGTTTGCCATACAAACCACCTCCGAGCTTTGCGTCTCGTATCCCCGATTACAGCGGATTTTACATCGAGTCCCCATCACGTTCCTGTAGTGTTCCCCTCGGGGCGTGCGGCAGCTCACATCTCCGTGTTTCAACTTAATGGGCGCACACCATGGGGTTCCTAAAGGGACAGGAAGGAGCTTTTATCTGCAGAATCAAAGCGGTTGCCTGCCTGTCTGGGCCTTGGAGCCTCAGAAACTGGATAACAGGCTCTTACCTGAAAGAAGCTTTAAAGGGACTTTTTCTCAGAGGAGTAAAAATTTGAAAAATAAGAAACCCGTCCATCAGCAGAGGATACGACGGATTTCTTTTTACCTTCTCTGTGGCTTCCAATGGCCAAGACGTATTTCCAGAGTACAGAACAGACTGCTTCAGTTTGTATTTATGCCTAAAAACTTAACCTGCTTTATTAAAATAGTCATTCAACTGACTGATTTTCTGAAATATATTGTTTTCATTGTAAATATTACTTGACTATTTATTTTAAAAATCAAACTATTTTTCAAGTAATGGTGGTGTGTTTCTCTCTTTGTGGACACCAGTCCATCTCTACAAGACTGGTGCAGAAACTCCTTAAAGGAGACTACGTTTGTGGGATCTTTAGGTTTGTATATCAGTGCAGGGAAATCCAAATCTTTAGTTGATTTTCAGCGAGTTCATTAAAAAATTTCAAGTTTTGGATGATTGAAACTTTCTTTTGAAGAGGATGGATGGATGGATGAAACTTTCTTTTACTGAACTAAAAGAAACACAGATGTTGTTGGATTTGAGATTTCAGGGACTCACTATGTGACAATATAATCACACTGGAAAGTTATTTTGGTTTTTAACTCTACTGGAATTAAAAATGTATATTTATTTTAGAAAAGGCTCGACTTAGAATGTACAGAGATCCTTTTTAAAAGCCAATATATTTCAAAGCATCTTGTCACATACTGATGCAAATACATTAGATCGTGTTTTTTTGTTATTTCTCGATGAAATACGATTAAATAACACAGAACAGATGACGTTTTAGCAATATTGGAATCTCTATTGCCTAGTCTAGTCCAGTCTAATCTAATCTAATCTAGTCCAGTCTATTCCAGTCTAATCTCATCTAATCTAGCCTCGGCTCGCCTGGTCTAGTCTGGTTTTATCTAGTATAATCTAATCTAATCTAGTCTAGTTAAATTTAGTCTAATCTAATCTAATCTAGCCTTGGCTTGCCTCTTCTTGTCTAGTCTAGTTTTATCTAGTCTAATCTAGTCAAATCTAATCTAGCCTTGCCTCACCTCGTCTGTTCTAGTCTAGTCTAATCTAATCTAGCCTTGTCTAGTTTAGTCTACTCTCGCCTTGCTCAATTTAATCTAATCTAATCTAATTTAATCTAATCTAATCTAGCCTCGCCTCATCTAGTCTAGTCTAATCTGGCCTCACCTTGTCTAGTTTAGTCTGGTCTCGTCTACTCTCGCCTCGCTTTATCTAATCTAATCTAATCTAAATCAGAGGAGAGGAAAATCTAATCTAAGTGAAAATCTCAATATCCTAATTCTGTGATAGGGGGCATCACCTCATCTCAAAAACAGGAAAAATATACGTATACTGTGTGTTTGAAATAGTAGCTGATATTGATTGACTGACTTGGTTTATTTTAATTGTAGACAATACAAGAAAAATTAAATCACCCAGACGTATCAAACTCATCACAGAGATAATAACGCACTGATTAAAGAAAAAACTAACAAAAACACTTTCAAGTCACATTTGATTTAATAAATATAGTGATTATTAACTAAAGTCAAGTACAGTTTGATTTATTGCTTAAAAAAGGAGTGGAAAGAAGCAAACATATATAATCCCACCCCTTCTGAGTTATTTCATTTCATAGTATTACATAGTTCTCTAATCCGGTTATTCCTCTTCATCCTCACGTATGTGAAATGTACGTTTTCTGTGTCAGAAGCAAACCAAGAGCAGTCACCTTTATACCTACGAGAAGACCAGTCCTCATCGTCTCCATAGGCATAATGTCCTGACCCTACAAGGGTGAAAGGAGATAGGAAAGCAATTCATGTGAAAAAGGAACAGCTGTGAGTTTGAAAGCAGAGTCCTGCAGGCTGACCTGGAAGCCATCGTTTGTCTGTTTGACTGTTTCATCTTTATCAGACTTCATGGAGTTTTAGACTAAAAAGTCCCAGCTGGGAGTTCAAGTCTGAAAGCGATTCAGGAAATGTATTCAAGCAAGGATAGCATAAAAAACTTTTATCTTACTGTGATGAAATGAGACTAACCCAGTTGCCAAGGGTGATGGACCCGTTTGAAGAATGTGATTGGATGATCAAAACCATCAGGATTGTTCATTATAATGTAATTATACAAATGTAGAAAATGTGGTAACCTTTAAAGCATTACATTTCTGCTTGTAAAAATGAGCACATTGTGCTCAATTAACACCCTCTGCTAATAAAAACATAATCCTTAAAATTTTGCATAAATATAGAAACTTCTGTGGTTAGAATTTGTGTGAAAATGAACAGCCTTTATGTACTTTTTTTCTTAATATACAATGATTTTCCTTTTAATACATCCGGCTTGGTCTGTTAAAAATGGAAAGTGCTTTCAAACTCTATCTCCCAGAATCCTTTTCTATCTTACCTGTGTTCTGAGGCAGCATGAACTGTCAACACAAGCCATTCAAACATTGAAAAAAACACCAATTTTTGGTGCAAAATGATGAAGTGGGGCAAATCTCGGGAATCTTGTACAAGGCTTTTACTTTCACAGTTCTACTCTAAAATATATTTGACCTGGTGTCGTGTAATTCCGGCTGGGCACAAACCGCATTACTTTCTTCTCCATGATCAATCTTCAAACGGGTGAAACTTCCATGGATCTAAAAGCCCGCTGTCCATATATCACTGCCAAATCCGAGTCCTGAGTGTTTTGAACACGGAAGCCCAAAATGCTCATATACCCGCTTTTCCATAGACTGCTTAATGGAAGTGGCCGCTTGAACGCTGAGGGAGTGTAAACAAAGCTCTTTGCCATGGAAGTGCCCAATGCTTAAAAATTGATCACGAAGGAGAAACTGATAATTGTGGTTCATGGAATTTAATGAGACCAAATTGCTTCCCTACCCCTCTGGCTACACCCTATTTCTCCAACTTTGGGGAATTTGAAGCTGTAGTGGTGTCCAATAGGGTTTTTTAGAAGAGGAGCATAGGGACTTTGGGCTGGCTATCCCTCCACCAGGAGGGATACACTCGATGGGTTTGTGCCGCGGAGAAGAAACACATTTTTTCCACTTGGGTGTGCTCTGAAGCACAGAAGTTTACATTTACTTGCAAGTAATGACTTTTGTTTTTTTTATATAACTTTCTAAAGTTATACAACCAATGTTACATATTTTCCGAGTGCTGGCAGCAATGCAGTAGCAGCAACTTTGCGCTAACAGCAACTATGTACTAATGGCAACTATACAAC
>NC_050532.1:8386800-8407267 GCF_002922805.2 Oryzias melastigma | reverse complement strand
TAGTAATGTCTGAATTGTAAAACTAATTTTTCCACACCTCTAAGCTTGGAGGGATAAATGTAGAGGTAGGGAAGCAATGTGGATTCAGTTCAAGTCTTTCATACATTGAAACAGAGCTTTAAAAAGTTGCACTAATCCAACATTTTGCACCAAAGCTTTTCTAACTTTAGGGGCGGACATGCGCTAGTAAACAGTAGAAATATGAGAAGAAGAAGAAGACGCCTTCTCTGCCTCTTCCAGTATGAACATCATGGGCTAAATGTGAGTGTAGCGTGTCACATGCCCGGTGTGTGTGTAGCTTTAGGGAGCAGTCTTTAGTGAATGCTGTATGCAGACACAGCCGCGTGGCTGCTGAAAGACAAATGTGAGCGGAATTGTGATGAGCATTAGTAGATGAGGAGATTTAGAGGCAGAGCAGACTTATATATAGGTAGTAAGCATGGGAGGAAGTGGGTACGGAAGGGGTTAAGATCAGAACTTAAAGGGAGGGGGTGTTTAACCCTAGCTTGTAATGAACTTAGTGTGAATACGTCCACTGTTCAGGATCTGCAAAGGAGTGTTCAAACCTCCCAGCATCACACATGAGCCACTCGTTCCGGTCCAGGAGCCAGGCCGATCCAGCCTTTGCTCCATTCTTTATCTTGGCTTTTCCTCAGGCTAACAAAACTCTTTCAGCCGTTACACACACACACACACACACATTGTGATTGCAGATCACACTGCATGGAGGGCAGAGAGTAAACCCACACACTGTGACGGGGATTCATCTGTCTGATGGGAAAACTTTAGCGTCTGCTCCTTAATGGGGCGAAAAGACAGTACAGAAAGCTAATTGTCTGATTGCTGAAAGCAATCAGAGTATGTTGTTGTAATTCTTTATTATATTTTAGAGCATTTTTTCAAGCTCCACATGGTTCAGGAAAAGCAACAGCCCTGCCAGAATAAGCAGGGATTCAACAGGATGTGAGGATTCACACCAGAATCAAATTAACGGAAATAATAGGGTTTCTTATGAAATATCCAAGGTAAAATGCATCAGTAAGTTATTAATACTGACCTCATTTTTGCTGGAGTTTCTCTCACATGGATTATTGATTAGAGGAAGCAAACATTTGTTACTTTCGTTGCATCCTGAATTACTTTCCAAAAAAAGGATTTAATGTTTTCTTATGCAAACATTAACATGGTTATAGTTTTTTCAGGGAATTATGTTCTATTTTTGCTCAAAATTTTAAAAAAGTAAGCTGTGTTTGTCGGTTTGTTACAAGCTTTTAATAAGATCCTTGTTTCCTTCAGTAAACTCAAACTTTTCTAACCAAATTCAATTGATTGAATCTATATTTACAAGAATGGCCACACTGAAAACCTGTGGGTTTTACGGTGCCCCTTTAGAACCTAAAAATATCAACTTTATTCTTGTACTAGGTTATCTAATTGCAGAATACAAACAAAACTTTTTTACTACACTGAAAATTTTAGAGAAAGTTAGTGCAGAAGTTAGCTCCCATCAACCCTTTCTTTACATTCTCTCCCAGTAGCGCATAGCACCTCACAAGCCCAAGCTAACTAGCATAGCAATAAAAAAATGGTGAGTAATATCAGAACAGTTTTGAGCCAGATTCCAGCTCAGATGAGGAAAATGAAGACGTTAATGGATCTATTTGTCTGTAAGCGGAGGCATAGGAAGGGAAACTGTGGCCCGCCCACGGCAGTAGCTGCATCACAAACCTGAGCTTTTTCAAGCATCCGGTTTTCATCTGCTTCTAATCCAACCGGATTTGAATAAAAACATACTCAGAAACAGTTTTAAATCATTTTGTACATGTCCTCTATTATGAGAAAAATTCTACAAAAACACTATTTTCATTGGGTCTTTAAAAACTCTAATCTTTAATATTTAACATTTATTTTACAGGCAGTCTCTTAATTTTCCTTCTTAGATCAATGATAGCATCATCTGCTACGTTCCTCTTGAGTTAATTTAGTGCTTGTTCATGAAAATATTCCACATTCAAAGAATTTAAATGCAGGAAAAAGCAGCCCCGGGTTCTTCCCCATTCATTTTTTTGGATTAATCTGTCAAAATGACGAACAGAGGATCGGCAGCCAGCGTCCTCTTTTCATCCACCTCTTCAACATCAAAGCAGGGAAGACTCTGCCAAGCAGGAACGGAGCCCAAGCAGCAGGAACTTGTCTTTCTGACAAACCTCCTGAAGTGTTTAAAATGATTGAGTCTGATATTCTAATTAGCTGCTCCCTGTAGGGGCTGTAGTGCAAACCGTCATTATCTGTAAGACAGGGAGTCTGCAAGCTAACAAAGAAGAACAAAGCAGAGATGAAACCACGTATTTCTTTACAACTCGACTGCGCAATTAATCCTTTTTTAATTGATTTTAATAGAAATACTTTAGTTAGCTTAATGGAGACAAAAGTAAACACTTTTCCATGGGTGTTTCAGAACTTTTTGTGACCCAAGGTAGGCCTAATATTCAATTAGCTCATTATTTTAAATTGAACAAAAAGAAAATATTAGCAGAATCACATCAAAATTTGTATTCTCCAAGGATGCAAAATAAGTAAAAAATAAAAAAAAAATAAAGAAAAAACAGCAAAAAAGGTATTTAAACATGTCATCTATGCGAAATCTTGTTTTTAAATCTAGTTAAAGCTTCATTTTTACATATTTTCAGAATAAAAACAATAATTATTTATTCTAAATCAGTTTATTTTTGACTGTTGTCCATTAAAATTATGTATTTTTTTTAACTTAGCTGGATTTTTTTTAATTTTAGTTTAACATACAAAAAAAGTGAAATCAGTCTCTCACAACAACCAACTTTCAGAAGGTGGGGGGTAAAGTACAAAACAATCATTATGCTGTTTTGTTTCTTCAAATAAAAGACAGGGTTTTGCTTTAAGTCCTGCTGACCTCTCTTTAACACTCAGCAATAAGCCGGATTTTAGCAGATCATTTCATCTAGCGACGGTTTTGACGGTAGAACCTGGGAGGTCGCAATGACGCCTGCATATCTAAACACGGGTAAGAGATCTGTCCACACTGAAAAAGGGGGGCAGTTTTATCCTGGACCCCCTCTGGATTCAATCACAGTGGTAATAGACAGATGAATGCTGGAAATTTTCAAAATAAAATTTCCTTAAAGACCCACTCTGACAAAAATTGTACTTTTAACATGTACTTGTGGCATTTTTCTGATCTGATGTTAGCATGTAAACAGATGGGGGTCAGAAAGTGGGGCGATCTTACTCCACGCCACACCTTTCTAATGAACTCCTGCTCCTCTGCAGAAACTATGTCCTTCAACACTAAACAGTTTTTTTTAGCTAAAATTTGGCAAAAATCATAACTAAAAAGACAACTTTTAGAATAGATCAAAGGATGATCGGAGTGGGTCTTTAAATATTCATTATTTAGTGGACTGCTCGAAAAATCTATCATTTACTAGATTTAATGTGATTGGGGTGAATATTGGTTACTTACAAATGTGTTTTGATTAAATGACTACCAACTTTGTATGTTTTTATTGTGTGTTTTGTGTAGTGGATGAAGTAGCAATTATGTTTAAGCAATAAAGCCTCTGTGGCTGTCAGCTGATGTACCAACACCAAGTATGACTCAGGAGTGAATGAATGACGGATTTACATTGTAAGCACTTTGAGCATCTGGAAATGCCAGAAAAATCCAATCTATTAATATTATTATAAAAAAAAAAAGAAATGGATGACAATTAAGTATTGATTGATTTGTTATTATGACCAGGTTTATTCTCATTTATTTCTGCTTTTATCTATTTATTGACTTTTTAGAATTGTAACTATTAATTTGAACTGACCTCCCAAAAAATGTGTTCTGGTTTTGTAATTTTCTTGGGAATTGATCAGTCTCCCATTCTTCTCCCACACTTCCTTTTAGTCTACGTAAACAGATGTCTGACTCATAAAAGTACAACAAATCATACTTACAAACAAAAGAAAAGAAAAAGAAATTCTGAAAAAGTTGGGACTTTATGCAGCAACACATAACAGTGACATCCCATTTTTTTTCTGATAATAGACATGTCAATGTCGATCTGCTTCGGTATCCTTTACCTGACATCACTTCTTTTTTTTCCTTTTCCTTCCTATCCATGGATGGGGGTTGCTGGCTTTTACCCAAGTTCTTCTCAACACAAGCAGGAACTTACTTCCCAGAAACTGAAACCACTTTGGAAAATAAAGACTTTTACAAAACTTGTCCCAAATGGGGTTTAACTATGAGCTGGAAAAACAAGAGCATCCAGAAAGATTTCCTGCTTATCTCAGGAGATGTTCTCCGGTGCATCTATGCACGACTAATAAAAGGCCTAATTAACTGCCAGAACAAGCATAAACAACCCCCTGTAAAATAAACCCCTCATAAAAGCATGCAGACAGCAGGTCCTGTGTGCTGGAGAGACGTTTTTTTTTTTTTTTTTTTTTTTAGTTTGTCAGTGTAAAGCTGCTTTGCAGCTTGTAGTCAAGTTGCAGCGTGTATGATCTTGTGGCCGTGGTGAGCCGCTCTGCAACCCTCTACAAGCACCCGACCGCAAACTACATCCATACCTCAACCATGAAGTTATCCACCCCTAAGACGGGGAGGAAACTCTGTAATCTTCACTATTTAATGTAATTCTGCGGAAAAATATAAACATCTTAACAATCAGGGAGGAAAATTCAACTGTTGCTCTTGTTGAAAATCTTTTTAACCCTTAGTGATCTTCAGAGCTTTTTTTTTTTACTACTTTACAGATTTTTTATTAACATCTTTACCTTTTTTTCTTGACACCAGTCTTTTTAGTACAACCTCCGCTTTTTGTTTTTACAAATATGTATTAGAGTATAATACACAGTAATTCCACAATGAACCCAAAACTGTCCAAAAAAACTATAATCCAAGAGATACATTTTGCAATTTTTTTACTGCAAAAATATTTTTTTAAAAAGTACATGAAACTGTTTTTCAAAAGACAAAATAAAAAAGGTATAAATCCAGAAACAAGGTCGAAACTACACAACATTTGTTGAAAAATATAGGCAAATAGCAACTCACCTCGAAGTTCCAAGTTCACAGTTATGACATAAATCTTTTGTGTTTAAATGAAAAATTTCAAAGATGAAAACTTTTTAAAATTTTTAATTTTGAATGAAAACTATGGTAATTTATGTATGTGTGTGTGTGGGGGGGGGGTGTCTTCACTATGTGCATGCCTGTAAAAAGCTGATAAGATTGGCAAACTTACTGGTTATAGGAATAAAAAAGACAAAACATTCTGCAAATTTACCGCAAGAAAACTTCTGCAAGTAAATTTCCACAAGGAAGGAAGTGATCACTTGTAGCTCAACTTCAGGAATAAGATCTGGTGATCATCTCCTATATAGATCTATTTAATAATCAAAATACAGAGCTCTGGACATGACATTTGCTCAGTGAGAAGCAGAATAAGTATTTTGTGTTCAAAAATGTGCGTTTTGTGAGTAAAATATTAGAATTTTGTGTGCACATCAGTATTTTGTGGGAAAAAAATTGAAAATTTTGGGCACGAACTAGTATTTTGTATTAAAAAAATGTGAGTTTTGTTTACCAAAAATTTAAATGTTGTGAGTGCAATAGTAATTGTGGGGAAAAAATAGTATTTTCTAGGCACAAATGAGCAATTTTGGGACAAATTAGTGTTTTGGGGGATCAAATTAGAATGTTTAAGTCACAAATTAGTATTTTCTGGGCACAAATGAGCAATTTTGGGAACAAATTAGTACTTTTTGGGAACAAATTAGCTTTTTGTGGGCACAGATTAGCATTTTGTTGGCAGAATTTGTATATTAAGTTAAAAAAAAAATCAAATTTTGTGTGCAAAATTTTTTAACTTTGTGTGCACAAATTCTTATTTTGTGGCTATAAATTAGTATTTTTGCACACAAATTGGTATTCTGTTGCTCAAATTAGCTATTTCTGGCCAAAGAAGTATTTTTTGTGCATGAATTAGTCTTTTGTCACCACCAATTAGTAGTAGAAATTGATAATACTCCAAAAACACCAATTTGTGCAGACAAAATTCAAATTTTTGCTCACTTGTGGCCACAGACAAGCATTTTGTGGGCAAAAGTTAACGTATTTAAAGTGGCAGTAGGAATTATTGATGCTAAAATCCTAATTTGTGCTCACAGAAGGCATTGTTTGCCCAAAATATACAAAAATTGATCCTTAGTGTGCACAAAATACTAATAAAATGTTGATTTGTGCCCACAAAATGCTGAATTTGTGTCCACAAATGATTAATTTGAGGGAACTTTTGTAATGTCATGTTCTGAGCTCCAAATTAATTCATCATTTTAGACCCAAACCAAGAACTGAACAGAGGATTGAGGAACAGTGTGGCTCTTTCAGTGGAGCCACAGACCTGAGGTCTGTCCCCCACATGCACACTGCACTCCCCCCGCTTCACACCCCCTCCACGTAAACAGTTCAGCAGAAGCACCAAAGCCCCCCCTCCAAAAAAACACAAGGAAATCCTCCTGAAAGTCACAGCTCCTGAAGGAGTCTCCTCAGTCCGTTCTTACCTTCATAGCTGGAGCTGAAGCCCAGCTGGAACAAGAGGAGCAGCAGCGGCTTCAGGTCCATGTCGGGGCTTCTCGACGAGGGGCAGAAACTTCAGCACACTCCTGCTCCGTCCGTCCGGAGGTCTCCTCCTCAAAGGCCCGCCTCTCCCGCAGCAAGGGAGGACCCGCGCGCCAGGAGGAGGCAGGGTCTGCTTACAGGAGCGAGGAAGTGAAAAAGAACTGGACCTCAGTGTGGAGAAGCAAGTATTCTTGTAGCATTTTTCTTGTGATATAGGACATGTATAAAGAATATCAACATTAAAACGTTATGTTTTCAAATCAATCTGGATCAGGAGAGGACGAAAAGATGCAGTTGGAAAAAGCTTGTAGCTGTGACATCATTGCTACAGTCAGTAATCTCCTTGCTCCGCTCCATTCTGTAAACCAGGGGTGTGTAAAAAATATCCGAATCCGGCCCAGTCGTGAGGAGAAACAAATATAAGGATGCTGGGAAAAAGTGAGTTTCAAGCCCATTCCTGTGGACAAAAACTGACCGCAATGCGCAATTCCGCCACTAGGGGGAGCAGAGGAAATGCAAGACCTGCATAAAAAGAGACCAAGAAATAAACATAATGAACAATGTAATATTAAGTAGTCAGGCTGCTAGATTGGTTGACATGTTTTTTCCAACTTAGAAAAAGCAAAACAAAAAAAAGCTACGGATAACAAGGTGACCATAGGTTATTTTACTGGTCCGGCCCACTTGAGATCAGACGGGTTAAATCTGGTGGCGCCGGGCCCAAAATCCAGGAGACCAGACTTATTTAAAAATATTCCAGAAACTGATTCCCGAGGTTTTCTATGCTGGAAAACAACTCAAAACAATATGTGAGTGCTTAACTTAACAACTCTGTAAGGGTAGTAACACTTAAAAGTCCAAATGATCACAAATTTAACATTACAGCTGCTTCTCTGAGAAAAGGTGCTGAAAATCTGACTCTATTCATGTTTGCATACATGCAGCTGGTCTGCAAAGATAACTGTGAGAAAATGTCCTTTCTAAAAATAACACGACTCCACAATCTCGTTTGGCACGGCTGGATTTTCTGCAAGACTGCCCTTTGAAAAGTGGATCTCCTTAATGCTCCGTTTGGGCCAAAAGAAAAACCAGAAGGTCAGCTCAGACAACAAGAACCATCTGTCAAATGTTTGGGCTGGTGATCAACTTCTGAATTTACATTCGGCACTCCAATAGGAGCCCATCTGCTCTACAGATTACACTCGAAATTACTGATGAAATAGAACAATGGTTCCAAACACAGCAGCTTGTCTGTTTTCATTCAACAGTTTTATATATCCAACAAGAGTTTGAGTCACAGGCCAGCGTTTCTGGTTGGAAACTCATTACTTGAGGCTTAAAAATGGTTTTCCAGTTAGGATTTTTGTTTCAAACCTCCAGATTAAAATAAATAAATAAATGCATCTCCTATTTATGACACTTCAGAGAAAGCTAATTTGTATCCATTAATGCTGAAGTGTTGGAGTTGAGCTCAAACAATCAAACAGTTTGAGCTTTATTAAAAAAAGAATGTAAAAAAAAAAACTTAATGTATCTTTCTTTCTATCCATCCATTTTCCAAACCTGTTTAATCCCATTTAGGGTCACAGGGTTGCTGGAGCCTATCCCAGCGACTGTTGGGGAAAGCAGTGTGTCGTAGGGCCCTCATTACTTTTGAAACTGCAAAAAATAAGGAAACATTAACCCCGTCATGCCTAAATTTATATCCAATTATGCTGGAAAAAACTCTTTGTTTTTTCCGGTCAAGATGATGCTAAATTAAGCAGTTTGGGATTAAATGGTTCATTGTGAAAAGCAACATAAAACGTGAAGGGGATAAATGAAGCAGATTTTAAATTTTTATGTTTGCAGTGAATAAACTATGTAACAGTCTTCCAGACCAGGTGGAAGTTGCAGTTATTGAAGATTTTTCCCAAAACGGTTTAATTTTCCAGCTAAACAGAACTGCATGATTATCCATTTATTTAATTTTCAATGAACAACACATTTTTAGCTAAATATTAGGATGTTTTTTTATGTCGGTTTTATGACTTTAGTTCTCAAACTGACAAATATTCTCCTATTTTATTGTTTGATGAGTTTTAAAACAGTGTTTTAAAAAAATATATTATTCCACCATAATTTTCTATTTTATCTTTGACATACTCAGCACTTCAATGTACCTCATAAATAATAAAAAAATATGTTTTTTAATCCAGCTAATTTTCATAGTATTTTAAAATGTAATAGTACAAACAAGTACATAAACTTGTAATATAATTTAGCTGCCGTACTAAAAAATATGGAGAATCTATTTATTTATATGAGTGTTTTGGGCATAAAATAGGAAAACGTTGTCAGATATTCAGGAGTTGATGTCATTTGTTGCTTCCATGTGAAAAAGATACACCTTATCTTCCAAAATATGCTTTTATTTTCATATCAAGCGACTTCAATAAAGTTAAAATCTAATAAATATAATTATTCTATCTACAAATGTCACAGAAAATTTCTGGACTGGACTGAGATCTTCAAGAATATCAGGTTTCAATGTTTTGTTGGAGAGTGCAAATATTGAGTCGATCTGATCCTATATCAATATGGCGTCCACGGCGTGATGTCATGTGACGCTCACGTCACTGAATGTCCAGGTATTGAGGCAGAACGTCGTTCCAGAACTGCTGAGGGTCTTCCTGCTTCTTCTTCACTGCCGTCTGCTTCGTCCTCGGCGCTGGCGTGGGCGCTTCTTCCCGTTTGGGTTTTTTGTCCAAAGACGGAGCTTTCTGTGCTTCATCTTTCCCTGTTTGTGCTACTTCTTCTTCTTCCTCCTCTTCTTCAACTTCCTCTTCAACCTCTACTCCCTCCTCTTCTTCATTTTCTTGTTCTCCTTCCTCCTCCTCTTCATTTCCAACCTCTTCACCCTCTTCTTCTTCATTTTCTCCCTCCTCTTCCTCATCTTCATTTACTTCCTCCTCTTCCTCGTCTTCATTTACTTCCTCCTCTTCGTTCCCAACTTCCTCCTCCTCTTCCTCTTCTTCATATTCAGCTTCTTCCGCCTCCTCTTCTTCATTTCCAACTTCCTCCTCCTCGTCTTCTACACTTTCATCATCTTCTTCATCATCCTCATCTTCTTCAGCTTCCTCTTCATCTTCCTCACCTTCCTCCTCCTCCTCCTCTTCACTTTCCATCCCTTCTTCATCTGACTTTTCCTCTTTGTCATTTTCTCCATCTTCCTCTTCATCTGTGTCTTCATCACTTTCAGTTTGTTTGGTCTCCCCATCATCCTCCTGACTATCCTCCTCCTCTTCTTCATCTTCTTCAGTAGCTGCCTCTTCCTCCTCATTTTCTTCATCGTCCTCTTCGGCCTCCTCTTCGTTATCGGTTGTACCTTCCTCCTCCTGCTCTTCCTCGCTGGTGGCATCTCCATCCTCCTCTTCTTCCTCTTTGTCGTCAGTTGCTTCATCATCTACAGAAGCCTCTTCTTCCTCATTTTCTGGATCGCTGGTTTCCTCTGCCTCTTCTTCTTCATTGGAGCCATCCTCTTCCTCATCATCTTCCTCTGCTGACTTCTCTTCATCCACCTCACTTTCAGAGGAGTCGTCATCACCTTTTTGTTCCTCACTGTCCTCCTCTTCCTCGTTAGAATCACTTTCTTCTTCTCCTTCAACAGATCCTGCAGTGTCACCTTCCTCCTCCTCTTCTTCCTCTTCACTCTTGCTGGCTGAACTTTCCTTTTCCTCGTCACTCACATCACTTCCTGCCTCCTCCTCCTCCTCTTCCTCTTCTTCCCGCCCTTCATCACTTGACTCTTTAGCTTCCTCTTCCTCAGTCTTTCCTTTTCCCAGATCCATGCCGCCATCTTCTTCCTCCTCTTCTGCTGCATCACTTCCATCATCTTCCTCATCAGCGTTGGAGCTTGACTTCTCCTTCCCCTCGTCTTCCTCGTTTTCCATACTCTGCTCCTCCTCATCCTTTGGAAGTTCACTCTCTCCTTCAGCCTCCGTGGAGCTTCTCCTTTCACCTCCCTCCCTGTGTTCCACAAAACTTTCCGTCTGCCTCTCTTTCTCATCATCGGTTTCAGAGCTCTTCTCTTTCTCCTCAGTGGTTTTGCCATTGTCATCATCACTTCTTAAACTTTTTGTCCCTCCTTCATCGTCTTCCTCGTCTCCTTTCAGGGAGCTCACGGGAGCGTCTTCTGTCGTGCTCTCCTCCATTTCCTTTGAGGCCACATGCGTTGGCGTGGAGGGGATGGACTGAACTTCCTGCTGTTTCGTGAACCGCCTGAGCGGCGTCCTGGGCAGCGAGGGCGTGTCTTTGTCACTGTCTGAATGGAAACTCACCACACTGGTCAGGACCTCGCTGAGGAGCCCGGCGGCCGCGCCCGCCACCCCCACAGTGGGAAGAAGCGATGCAACATCCCGAAGACTTCCCTCCCACCCGGATTTTTCCTCCTTCGTGATCCGAGCCTCTTTTCTGTCCCCCTCAGTCGGGAGCGACTCGGCACCTGCAGGGTGGGGGCTTTGAGGGGATTTGTCTCCGCTGACAGAAAGCACCTCTGCTCTTTGAGGGCTTTGTGTGGAAGAGCCGTCATGATGTGATGACAACAGGCTGGAGGCTTTAGTCTTCTTTTGCTTCTTATCTTTTGAGCCAGGACTCTTACCTTCTCCTGATTTAGTGCTGAGTCTCGGTTTAGCTTCAGATTCTTCATCCTTTCCATTCTGCTTGTTAGCCGACTCAACTTTGATTTCTCGAGCGCCTTTATTTACCCTTTTGATGGAGATTTTGCTGTCTGGCTTAGCCTTTGGCTCCTGACTTTGTCCTTTACGCTTCGCAGGCGTGGCTTCCTTAGTTTGAACTTTAGCCCGCTGTGTACCACAGGGCGCTGGTTTTTCTGGCTCCAGTTTAGTACTGTGACTTTTTGCCGGTGCAGCTTTGACCCCACGCTTTTTCTCTGCTGGTGTTAATTTGACTCGTGTCTCCTGTCGCACCTTCACATCCGCTTTGTTATCAGATGTTTTATCGGTTAATGCAGAAGTGTTAACGTCATTTCTGAGTGTCTTCTCTTTAACCCCTTCCTTGTCTGCCTTCACATCATTTTTCCCTTCAGTCCCGCCTCTCTGGACTCCCGGATCCCCATTGAGCTCTCTTCTCTTTGCTGTTCCTGAACTTGAGGGCCTTTTTCTGGTTTTTATTGTCTTCTTGGGGATGTTCTCTTGGTTGGACAGAGATTTGTCTTTCCTTGTTCTTGTCTTATTTTTCTTTATAGAGCTGGACAGAGGATCAGTAGTAGAATCTGTTTGACTGTATGGATCCTGACTCTCATCAAAACAGAACACTTGTTTCCCCGTTGAAGCTCGTCCGTGAGATCTGTCCTCTTTCTCTACCTGTTAAGACACAACAAAATACTCTTTTAAAGCAGAAATACAAAAAGGAGTCAATAGAAAGTTTCAATACTGCCCAATATGATCGAAAAAGGATGAAAAGGAACATCTGGATGGGAAATTAGAGCTGAATTTCTTTTGGCTTCTTGATTTTTCAAGAAAAACATGAAGTGACTCCATGTCTTTATATGGTTTTCAACTAACCTCTAAGGGTAGCTTCTTATTGGTAAAATACACCTATCCAGGTAATCAGCAATAGATAAACCTGTTCAGGTGCTGCCAAAACATTCTCACTCCCAACTCGTCACATAATAATGTTTGTTAACCCTAGAACACTTTTGCTATAAAAGTTACACTGTCACTTTTGGCAGGTAATTTTTACCAGATACAATTTGCCAAGAAAAATAGATCAAAATATGACATTTTATTTTCAACTGTGATATATGTAACAAAATGGGAAATAAAAAGATTTAAGGAGAATAAAGAGATTTCTATTTACTTAGTTTTGTGGACTCATATAAAATATAACTTCACAAATCAGGAAAACTCCCAGAATTCATCAGTATATCTGACTTGGAAAAAAGTGTGCTGCATGTTAAATGAATGTGACTCACAGTTTGCTTACTTTATCACTCCCTGTGAACTCACAGATGAAATGTGGCAAGACTCCTGCCAATTTTTCCAAAGTGCAGAGCGTCTTCATTTTAGTTCTTTCAGTGAGAGCTTGAAGCACTTAATTATTTTTCTATGACCCAGACGTAAAAGTCTGTTTAGTTTTTCCCTTCAGTCTTAAAACAAGGCAGAACATTTCTTCACAAACACGTATGCACATCTGCTTTCCAGAAAACACACACGCACATATAAAGCGCACATGCTGATGTGTGCACATTTCCTGGAAAATCTGTGCGTCTGTGTTTTCTGCCCTGGAGAGACTTTCACTTCCAAATGAGAGAGGAGGAGGAGGACCCTCAAACCTGATGAATCTCTGAGTTTACTTGCTGCACTTCAGTGAAAGTCTTTAAAAAATCGTCTCACCGTATTTGGAGAAAAGTCACCTCCTCCTTCTTGCTCATCCTGAGTTAATCCTGGTCTGTGCAAAGCGTCTCCCTCTGTAGAAGCACACAGGACGTTGTCATTGCAGTCCATTTCTCATGGGGGACATTCATGTTAGCACTACAAGTTACCAGTTTGCGTTGAGTCCTCTTTCTCGCTGATGTTTTCATTAAAAGCCTGCAGCGTGGGTCCGGCGGGGCTGCTGGGCTCTTTAGGAGAGAGCAGTTTATCACTTAAGGACTTTTCAGCTTTCTTGGCCTTCGTTTGAGCCCGCTTTTCACTAGGTACTGCTTTTTTGGGAGTGCATTTGATGGATTTAAGTGAAAGTAAAGGAGAAGGCAACTTTGCTGATTTAGGTGTTAAGCAGGCAGAAGCTTTACTCCGACTTGATGACAGAGATCGAGAGCTCGATGGCTTAGAGGATAAAGCTGGACTCAAAAGGGATACGGACTGAGATCTGGGAGATGGAAGTGGGCTTTCTCCTGACTTAAGCATGGGGGATGATGGGGGGTTAAATATGTCTTTTAGGGTTTGGATATTTCGAGACATTTTCCAGGAACTGTTCAGCAAGTCTGAATCGAGACGAGGGAGTTTGTGAAGCGTCTCTCCAAGCATCTCCTGAGAAAACTTCTAGAAAAAAAGGAGATAAAAACACTGTCAGAGCTTTGAATTTCATCTGGTTCTTCAACCTCCAGTGAATGATTTAATGCAACACTGCCCCCTACAGGTCATATACTATTAGTGCAATCATATTAAGTAAAAAAATTATACATATTTTCCACTTTATATTCATTTTTTAAATAAAACAGAAAAACTATTTAAATAGAAAATTATGTTTGAACACATATTTATTAGAAAATGAAAAACAGAAAGAAAATAGAAATAGAAAAATTAAAAAAAAAGGCTAATAGTGATTGATGATATTTTAAAGACAAATGAAGATATTTTCATTTAAAAAGATTAATTACTCGAAAAATCTGAATATAACTGCTTATAGGAGTAGACAAAAAAATAAAAAGAGCAAAATTTTACTGTTGGCTACATTTTTGTTTTCCTGTCTTTTATTGTAAAAGAATCAATATTATCATTTTAAACCTTTCTACATACACGAAAAAGATGGAGATCAACAATTATTCAAGTAAATGAGAAGTGGACTGAGTGAGTGTAACATCACCCATAGTAAATGGGTTTTCTTCCGGCTCCAACGAAATTAAGTCAATTCAATCGCCATTTTTTTGCACCATGGACATCACCATGTTGGAACCAGAAATCATCGTAAACAGTGATTGGTCCAAGTCAACATTTCTAACCACACTCCCCAATCAGGAGTGAACATGTTGGAAATCCACACCCCTATGAAAACAGACTCTCTCATTGAGGCATCTGATTGGTCAATTTATAACTTCTACTACAGAAGAAGTATAATTAAAAAACGGATTAGCAAGAACGTGTTAAAGAGGTATCAGAGCAGGAATGGTTATTCTGACAAATAATGACTGAGTGATAGCTGTTTAGTTCTCAATAGACGCCTATGGGACTTGGGCTACTGGGTACTTCCTGTTCTAAAAGCGATGGGGGAGGAGTCACTCAGTCCAGTTCTCATATATAGTTAATGGTAAACATTGAACAAAACTGGATAAATTGTGATATAGAAACAGAAGTTCCTACTTTTTCTCTGTGGCGAGCTCGAGCAGCTAAAGCCGACAGCGGGAACACTGGAGCCAGATCGATCAACTGCTCTTTCAACGGAAGTTCTGCACAACTCGACAGCAGGAAGTTTTCCTTCTCCAGAACTTCTCGTGCTCTCGCTGGTCTGGGAGCTGCCAAAACCAGCATGTGGTGGCCGCCGCAGGACACCTACACGTCAGAAGACACGATGTAACAACAAGTTAATGCTTGACTAACACTATAGCTCTGTAAACAACATTTAAAAAATTGTTTTATTTTTTTGCAATCACTTATTGACTTAACCAATTGTTATCTTCCAGATTCTTTTATCTGTCTTTCAAAACATAAAAAATATATTTTTTACATACTTCAAAGATTAATTTAGGTAAATCAAAGACAAAAAGAAGTAGATCTCTCTTACCGACTGTACATTAAACTTCAGGAACTGTGTGCAAAGAGTTGGGCTGAACTGGTTGACAAAGTTCTCCTCCATTAACCCCAGTTTTCCATGACGACCATCACCAAACGTGTACAACAGCCCGCCGTCTGAACAGGAAGACAGAAGGAACACAGAAAGACGAGAGTCTTTATTTTTCTTTTCCTTATTTAAACTTTTAGGAAACTGTAGTTTACTCTTTAATTTTAGTAAATTAATGTATTTAACTTCAAATTATGACCAAAAACATTAAATGATGTTAATATAGTTAGTATATTGTTAAAATAATCCATAATCCAGCAAATTCCTTGGCACATGAATACTAAGACATACATTTTCAAGTATAATTTAGCTGTATCATTTTAAAGAAAATACAATAAAATAGCTATTTTTTTAAATGATCGTAAAAGATGTTATAGATTCATCAAAACAGCTGTTCAATTCCTAAATACTAGACTTGAAAAATGTACTTTAAGAATAATGTTCTAAACCACACACAGTATGAGCACGGTTCCCTTCAGGTCGGTTTATGTGCAGGATGGCTATAACCACATAACTCATAACTCTAAATGGGACAGGAGTGATTTTCAAAGATGGCCCACTTGTGATCACGGCGGTGTGATTCTCTCCACAGGCGATCTGTCTGACGCTGCATTTATGAAAGTGCTGCAGGGGCTTTGGAGATGGAGCTTCAAACAGAAAGGTCCCATGGCCCAGCTGGCCGTACCGACCGCCGCCGAACGTGAACACGTCCTCGCCTGGAACAGAGGCAGACGAGTCCAGAACTGAGAACTGATCTATTCAACTTTAAAATCACAGAAAAAAGGGAAAACACTTTTAAAAATAGGAAATAATAAAGTCTGACATGCTGATAAGTGCAGTCACTTTCTAACGTTAGATCGATCTTTATTTGTCATTGTCACAGGCACAATTTAATTAAAGGTGCTTCCTGGTCAGTGCAACACTCATCTTAGAACAACCAAAGGTAAAAACTTACTACTATAAATAATTTACAAATATATAAAAGTGCTTATGTGGCATTTGAAAACAGGAAATTAAATCAATTTTTTGCTAAATAAAATGCATTTGTCATTTAAAAAAACAGGATAAAAAATGGAAAATCTGTGAAACCAGCAGAGGAAAAAAAATATGAAGAAAATAGTATCAAAAAATTAATGAAAAACCCAAACAAATTGTTCAAGTTTCATATTGGCACATACCTGCAATAAATTTTATTTTCTTGTGTGGGGAAAATATTTAACAATTGAAATTATTGAAAAAAAAAACTAAATTTTTCTTGAAGTAACAAACTTTCCTCAATATTTAAATATAAAAGAAAAAAAACAGTAAGATTATTTAAGTTTGTTCATTCCCACTTCCTTAAAAAAATGAATCAAACTTTATTTGACAGTAATTATATTTAATGGCTTTAATATATCTGTATGCATGAGTGCAAATATGTATATTTATGATAATAAATGATTATAATGTCAAGCAGATTTATTAATTTTAAAATCAATTCATGACTTCCTATCTAAACTAAGTTTGACATTTTTCTGAATATTTTTTTTGTCTTTATTGTTCATAATAAATGTCATAAAAAAGAGGGGAAATATAATTTATGGTGGTCTTTCAAAGCTGTCAACCAAACCGTGACAGAGTGATCCCTGTGGCAGCTGCTGATCACACGTCTTCATATCCTCCTGAATATTCACATAATGATCCTTTCATGTGGAGCTGTCAGCGAGCATCACCTTTAGATGGAAGTGTACTATGTTGTTTCATTGCATGTTTTTTTCCCATCATTCACTCCTTTTTTATCTCTTGACTGCGTCTTTTTGTGTTTTTTTTAATGCAAAAATGAAATCTTAACAACCACAATAAAGAGTTTTCTTATATCATCATTCTAAAAGCATTTAAACTTTGCATTTTTTTAATAAATCCTCTTCTAAAAGCTCCACCAAACACCTCTGCAGCTGTGAATTGTCTGCTGTGACATTTGCAGCTTTGGTTGACATTGTTCGCAGGCTGTTTGAATTCTATCTCTCCACCAAAGTAGCACTAAATTAGAATGACTTGAAATATCAGGTTTGGTTATTTTGCAAACGTGATATTTGACAACACCAACCTTTTTGTTGTCATGGTAACATAATCCTTTTAGTTTAGAAATCTTGTTATGAAGAGAAACTAAAAAGCCAGAAGCCTGTCTGTGTGAGGAGGAAACCTGTTATGCTCAAGAGTTAGGAGCAGAGCTGTGGTAGAGTGTTTGGCCTCAGACTGGAGGTTATGGGTTCAAATCCAGAGTTGGGTCATACCAATGATTCTAAAAATGGGGGCCAAACCTCTCTGTTCTACATTTAGCATTAAAGCCCCCCTCCGATTATCTTTTGATCTATCATGAAATCATTTCCAGTGTTTTTTTTTTTATTATTATTATTATGCCGTTTTTTGCAAAAATCTAAAAACAGCAGTTGTTTATTAAAAATTTTGCCTCCTATCGTTGGTGTAGACTAGAGCAACCCCGCCCCCCTTCCCCTACCCATTCCTGAGAGCTCAGAGCAGGGAGTTTATATGATTTTTTTCTAACATTATTTTTTATCTGCTCCTTATTCACAATGATTTGAATAAAGAAACACTCAGAAATGCAAATTTGAGCTAAATTTCTTTACATTTTGTGATCAGCAGCTTCATGTTCTCTCTTGTCTAATTACAGATGTTCCAGAGTTTTTACGTGAAAATGTCTTTCCAGTCCTCTTACATATCAAACAAGGATAGCATCAACCAAAATGTTTCTTCCTCCTCTCCTCCGGACTACCAAAGCAAATGTGCTCTCTATAACTCCGAGTATCTCCTAACCACTGCATACTAGTAAATTAGTTTTATCCTTTTTCAGTGAGACCAAATGTGAAGTAGTGGGGCTCTGGGAATTGTAGTTTTTGGTGGAATTAAATAAAACTGACTGGACAAAGATTTTTTCTTGGGTAGTTAGGAGGACATCCTCTCATTTTCCTTTTTTTTGACATTTTTTTGTATTGTGTGGTGCCTCATAGTAATCTGGGCTATAAATTAAAACTTTAAAAAAAATTAAAGTACAGGCAGTTTAGACTAGGTTAGATTAGTTTTAGATTAGATAAGATTATAAATTGTTTGTTTCAAGCAATCAATAGAGACTAATGCATGTGAAATACAATCAATTACAATATAAGTTTAGAAATTAATATGACGGATTGATGCTTCGTGCTACTTCATTCGCAGTGACCGTACCTGTAAGAACCACCGTGTGTTGGCCTCCACAGCACACCTGAGTCACATGACCAGGGATGCCTGGCACCCGTTGGGGAGCTCTGTGGTTCTTCAGCTGTTCCGCCTGCAGGCCGAGCCTCCCGTTTGCACGCTCGCCAAACGTGTAAAGGTGACCAGCCACTGAAACGTGTCCACACAACTTTAGTGTGATCCCTTTTCGTTTTTTAGAGACACGGACAAAAGCTGTACCTGTGACCAAAGCAGAGTGGCGGTTCCCACAGGAGACCCATTTGACCGCTTCTCCAACACCAACTTCTCTGGGTTCTGCTGCAAACAGCTCGTCTCCTAAACCGATCTGGCCCGCAGAGTTGTCCCCCCACATGAAGAGCCTCCCGTCCTCTGCCGGGACACACAGACAAGCATCACGTATGCAGAGCAGGGAACCGGGAGCAGACTGGACCATGTCTGCGCAGACAAACCTGTCAGTGCAGCTGAGGTGCTGCAGCCTGCAGACAGCATTTTAACATGCGCTCGCTCACAGAAGGGATGCAGCCGCAGAAAGGATCCTGCTTTGGGGCTGTGACCCCGACCAGGCCGAGCCTTTTGGTTCTTACCAGCATAATACACTCTGTCATTAGCTAGACGTACAAATACAAAAGTAAATACAAACAATATCAAAGGGTTTCATTTCATTTGTGCTGATGTTATTGTTATTATTTTCCATCTTACATGTGCAGACAATTGTGTGATCTGTTCCACAAGCAACAAACGTCACTTTTTCTGACTTGAAGGCTGAGAAAGGAGTAATTATAGTCAGTTAAAGTACCAAACATTAGTTTTTATTTTCAAATGTGCAATCAGAGAAGGTTTTAGATAGAAATGTAACGATTAATCGATGAATCAATTTATATTCCAAGTTAATTGAATATATATTATTATACATTATAAATATATTTGAATATTGAACAAGATAGTGCTTTTATTTTGTAAGGAAGACAAACCTTTAAGAGAGGCTGGTTTGTTTAAATCTGGTTTTAAACTGAGCCCCAGCTGACCAGAAGAATTACATCCAAAAACAAGCAGCTTTCCATTTCCTGCAGGGAAAAAACACTTTTCAACTAAGGAGCAAAACCCAAAAAACTGTTATACCATCATCAGAGTAGCGTGTGAGTACCTGTGATGACAGCACTGTGCTCTCTGCCACAGCACACTCCTGCTGGATAATCATTCTTCAACCAGAACTTACTGGGCAGATTGTCTGCAAAGCTGCTCCTCCCAAAGGTGAAGATGGCTCCAGTTTCTATTGACATTTACATGAAAACATAAACGGGTCACCAAGTTATGGCACTTGACTGAGTTAACGCGCGCTAAATCCCAACACAGCCTGCTGTCAGACGTCAGAAATAGCAACAGGTTAACCTCTCAGGTGTATGGAGGGAGGCAGAGGGCACTGCGAGCTGTGCGGGGACCCACGCACGCGCGTCACTCACCTGGAATGTCTGAGTCTGTCTGTCCCGTCATCTTCACCTGTGTCACCTCTGTCTGCGGGCGGAAATACCCCCGCGTGCGGCAGTTCCCCGCCGCGTGCTAAATGCCCGCGTGCAGCCCAGATCAGGCAGATCAGACAGGGACAGGTGACCGAGCCGGGGGCTAAGCTAAAGCCACAATCGAGGCTAACACTTAACTTTAACCGTAATGTGTACGATATAAAATGTTATTTTGTATTTTGTGTGTCTATATCAGTAAATTAAGCTAAATTTGTTTAAATATTTTCATTTAAATTTTTGTGTTTAATATTTCTTATGAATAATTTTGTTTTAACGCATTACTTAAATCAGAAATGTAGCTACTTTTCATTTTTATTAATGTAAAGACTTTTTTTTAATTGAAACATCCTCAAACAAACAGATAGCAATCATAAATCCAGCACCAATTGTTCCTGTCATGTTCTTATTTGGCGTTTTTTAGCATATATATTTAGCATTTTATCATTTTTTGTATTTTTATCAAAAACGTAATCACTTAAATAAATAAATATGAGGCTTTCGTTTTGTT
>NC_050532.1:8373362-8386781 GCF_002922805.2 Oryzias melastigma | reverse complement strand
AATGCCCGCGTGCAGCCCAGATCAGGCAGATCAGACAGGGACAGGTGACCGAGCCGGGGGCTAAGCTAAAGCCACAATCAAGGCTAACACTTAACATTAACCACAATGTGTACGATTTAAAAAGTGTTATTTTGTATTTTATGTGTCTATATCAGTAAATTAAGCTAAATTTGTTGAAATATTTTCATTTAAATTTTTGTGTTTAATATTTCTTATGAATAGTTTTGTTTTAACGCATTACTTAAATCAGAAATGTAGCTACTTTTTATTTTTATTAATATAAAGACTTTTTTTAATTGAAACATCCTCAAACAAACAGATAGCAATCATAAATCCAGCACCAATTGTTCCTGTCATGTTCTTATTTGGCATTTTTTAGCATATATATTTAGCATTTTATCATTTTTTGTATTTTTATCAAAAACTTAATCACTTAAATAAATAAATATAAGGCTTTCGTTTTGTTCTTAAATCAAAGTACAATTTGTAGTGTTTCCCATATAATTTTATTGTAATTTTTAAAATCAACAATGTAGTCTTTTAAAAAAAAAACTGTAAACTGTAAAATCGTAATTAAAATGAATAATGAATTTATCCTTGTGATATTAATAAAGTTCAATAAAAAAAATGTTTTTTGCTTGTAAACTGGCCCTAATACTCAGTCGTAGATGAGTTTTTTCTGTTCTGTTTTTATTTTTTTATTTTATTTATTTATTTATTTTTTTGTCTAACACAAGGCAAGAATGTGCAAAGGTAATTTACATTCTTGGGGGAAAAGAATATAATTTGAAAAAAAAAAGCATCTTAAATAGTTTTACTTTATGGATTATTTTTTAATCAATAATTTGATAACTTAAATTAAAAAAGCAATTGGCATGTCACATCACCTCAATTACCCTGCAGAAAAATACTGACAAAAGCAGCATATATTATATAAATATCACTTAAATCAAAAGAAAAAAACTGTTACAATGATAATTACATATACTGTCAATCAGAGTGATCTGTTTATTATTATCAAATAATGTATTAATAACTTTGTTTGAAATTATGATTGTTATATTGATTGCATGTTTCCTTTGGAATGCTACATTAAACTGATTAAAATCTATCACCAAGTCCCGCCCCCTGCAGTAGTGACATCACAGAGACCATGCTGTCTGCTGTTTGGGCTTGGCACCTCTCTGCCCATGTGTCCAGAGCAGTCAGTGGATGGCATGTGCGCGCTTCTCTTCGACAAAAACAGGATTTCAACTGAATCATGTTTTCACGAAAGCTTTGGTCGGTTTGTAGTCCTGCCAGGAAATGCTTGAAATCTTTCTCTTTTCAGTGGACACGAGGAATTAGGTGAGAAACTCCACATGACTTTATTTATTCCTTTGTTTTTCATATTTTTTTTAGAAAGTTTGCATTTTTTGTTTAATCCCCCCTTTCCTCAGCTCTGGGTCGACTTGTCTTGGATCGGTGAGTCTAAAAGGTCGCAGCTGTCTCACACTGAAAGATTTTAACTCAGAAGAAATCAAGAGGTTACTGTGGGTTTCAGGAGACCTGAAGCATCTAATAAAGCAGAAAAAGCAGGTATTTACCTTCAGGTAAACAAAGGAATTCTAGTTCATGTTTTGTAAACTCTAATTTTGTCGCCTATGGTTTGGTCATTTAAAGAAGCTAACTCTCTTTTCTATTTCAGTATCTGCCTCTGCTACAAGGGAAGTCCATCGCGATGATATTTGAGAAGAGGAGCACCAGAACAAGAATGTCCACAGAGACAGGTGTTGCGTGCATATGAGCATGTTAGTCACTTAAAGACTTTAAATGAGTGCATTAGAAAATACAGTTTTCTATTAGCGATGAGTGTCTTTGCATGCTTTATCATGAGTTTACACTGCTCGAGCCCACTATTGTTGGCAGGAACAAAAGATGTGCTGAGGGCCGACTTTCAGTGGATCTGCAACCCTTTGACATTTAAAAACGCACACAGCTTCTTCCGCTGCATCTCCCATTTATTCTACAGAGCACTTTTCCATTTAAATATATTTTTGACAGCCTGATTAAACCCGGTTATATACTTGTCACACTTGCAGGGATGGCTCTGTTGGGTGGACATCCTTGTTTCCTCACCTCACAAGACATCCACCTGGGTGTGAATGAGAGCTGCACTGATACAGCAAGGTGATGCACCTCCTTAGCACAATCAATTAACAGTCCTTTAAAGATCCACTCCATTGAAAATTGTGTTTTTACTATGTTCATGTGGTATTTAATTGATGATTGAGGACTTATATTAAGAAAATTAAGATTAAAAATGCATTTCTGACTATTTCTTTCAAATCGTCGTGAATCAGGAGCAGATCTAAAAAGTTCAGTTTGAAAATGAGCATATTTGTGACGTAAAGGTCTCAGTTTGTCTAAGCTAACACCTATAGCTTAAACCTGTACAGCTGGATAGCTCCAATATTGCTCGCCATTTTTCTTGCACGGCTAATGTTATGTTGGGGGGCTGAGGGACTGTAAGCTAGTGGGAGAATGTGATGGGAAGTGGGGATGGGGTTGCTCCACCTCAACATATTCATAATTAAAAGAGCACTGGGAACACTTAAAATAACTCTAAAGATGATTAGAGTGGGTTTTTAATTCAATAGTGAGTGGGTTTTTGTGATCCACAGGGTTCTCTCTGGTCTTTGCGATCTGGTTTTGGCTCGAGTGTACAGCCACTCCACGCTGGAGGAGCTCCACAGGGAGGCCTCCATTCCCATCATCAACGGTCTGTCTGATCTCTATCACCCCATCCAGATTCTGGCAGACTTTCTCACTTTGCAGGTACTGTTTTTATCCCTCTATATCTACTGTGTTCTTCATCCACTACAACTTCCTAAATTCTAAATCTTGTAGGAGCATTACGGATCCTTAAGTGGACTCACAGTGAGCTGGATTGGAGATGGGAACAACGTCCTCCACTCTTTTATGATGGCTGCAGCCAAACTGGGCGTTCATCTGAGAGTCGCCACACCAAAGGTTAGTGTCTGGTTATACGCTCTCATGGTGTAGGCTCTGGTCTGAATCCCCATTTTCCCTTACCCCTAAATATAGTGAGGGACCATGCAATGCACTGGATTTTAATGAGTTTTTTTTTTAAATGCCTTCACTAACAATTTTCAAGGGGAATATAATTATAGACAAGCCCAAACAACAGACACAAAAGGGAGAGAGAGAAAATAATAATAATAAAAATAAAATCCATAATAAAGTAATGACAAAGATAAAAAAACCCACTATTAAATTAAACAGAAGGTAGATTTTCTAAAAGTCAAATACTTTCAGATTCATTGTAAAGTTTCACAGCAATTTTGGTTTTCACATATTTAACGCATAAGGAAAAAAGTTGTATTTACCTTAAAAGACACTAAATTTTTTTGCAGATTTTAAAAACTTGCTTTTATGTGTAAACATATCCACCAAGTATTATTGTTTTGTTAATTATCATACAGTGCATTTTATTTTTAATAATCAAACAAAACAAAACCTTTTCTTTTTTAATGTTGTGAATCAATGGAGCAACTCCTCCCAAAAAGTTAAGGTAAACACACCTTCATAAAATAAATGTTCTGTTGTTTCAGGATGTGTGTTACAAAACGTACAGTTACAACAATCAAATCCAAAACACCTTGAAAGAAAACTTTTTTTGACAATTTTATTGGATTTTAATGCAATTCAGACACATAATCACTACTTTAAAAAAAGAAAATTCACAAATATGATGTCACCAATTTGTCAAATTAAAACCTAATAAATATTGACATTTTATGAAGACTATTTATGAATCAACTTTCTTCTGATGATAAAAACTTGGATGATCTATAGATTACATTTTTTTTTCAAATGACAAATAATTTAAACGCAATGCATTGTGGTCAATATTTGCCAATCTAGTGAGTATCAATACACTTTTTTTTTTTCTGAGACTTCCAGGAAATTTCAAAAGCACTGGGTTTTGGAATTGTAGATTCAGACACCCAGACAAAATGACAAACGCCCTTCATAAGTAGTGAGTAGAGAGGAAGTGTGTACACAACTCTAATGTTTGTTTTGGAGTAACAGTGTGTCGTCGTCCACAGGGGTATGAGCCGGATCGGAGTGTAGTGGAAGAGGCTAAAAATCTCTCCAAACAGGTGAGGAGTTCACGAATGCTCATGGATTTAGACCTGGTCAATTAAAAGTATCTATGTGAGTTACCCAGGCAAGTTAAATACAATTTGACTTACAGTAGATGTTGTGCTTGATCAAACTGCAATTTGAACTTAAGCTTGTTTTTGTGAAGGTAAGACAGATTTTCTGACAAGATCAGACTGAGATTTAGATGTTAACAGTGAAACACAGCGATCAAACTCCTTTTTTTGCCTCAATTTGAAATATATATATATATATATTATTAGGACGCACACATGTATAGTGTGCTGGAAGGTCATTAACTCCTATAGATTCCTAGTTTAAATTTAGTTTTAGGATGTAAAACTACATGTTTTTACATATCACTTTCTCTGCATATGTATAATTTACCAAATTAGATTTGAATCTTGAAGACTTTGTGTTCCCACTTTGTGTTTTGTTCTGTCTCAGCATGGGACACAGCTCATTCTGACCTCTGACCCGATGGAGGCCGCCCACGGCAGCAATGTGCTGGTCACTGACACGTGGATCAGCATGGGGCAGGAAGAGGAGAAGAAGAAGAGGCTCAAAGACTTTGAGGGATACCAGATCACCATGAAGGTGACGGAAAAGAATTAGGACTAGGAGAAAAGTGGTGGCATGGAAGCATTTTACAGCTGATGTGAACTAAGACGGTTTGCTTCTGTCTTCAGACCGGAAGTGTGGCCGAACCAGACTGGACCTTCCTTCACTGCCTCCCCCGGAAGACAGAAGAGGTGGATGATCAGGTTTTCTACTCGACTCGTTCTCTGGTCTTTAACGAAGCCGAGAACAGGAAGTGGACCATCATGGTGGGTCACAGGCCAGACTATTGACAACCTGCTCGGTTTGATCCAAGTCTATTGCTGATAAATCGGACTAATTATCCCACCTGACCTTTGTTTCAGGGTCTGATGGTTTCCCTGCTGACTGACTACTCCCCACAGATCCCTGCCTTGAAATTCTAACCATTTCTTCCTAATAGAGTGAGAGGGATATCGAGCTACTGACAAGTGCAAACCATTTGATTTCCTCTCAGCATCCCAGCACGACTTCATTACTCTGAAGTTGTTTTGTTTACACTTCTGAGTGTCTATAGTTTATAATATCAGGTGCCTTCCTCTCATATTTGAGGAATGGGAGAGGCCAAATATGAAAATGTCTTAAATGTGTGAAACTTTTCTCTGCTAAGCTTAACAAATTCATGTATTTATTTGCACCTTTGGTTATTTGAATGAAGTAAATGACAACAAGCTGATCCATCTAACCGTGTGCTGATTATTTTTTGGGGGGACTTTTAGTCAATTATTATTATAAACCAAACATCAGAACAAAACACCTGAAAGAAAACCATCGTTCCCCCATTCCACGATAGTTCCTTCATTCTTCCTGAATCTGGGAAGACAAAATAAATGGGAAGCAATGTGAAAAAAAAAAAACGTTTACAAGAAATCACTTTAATTTTATGATCACTAAATTGTTTATGAAAATAATAGATTGGGGTGCTTTGCACCATTGACTCTAGTTGCTAATTAAAAATTATGCCTCAAAGGGATTTCTCCACAGTTAAAATTATGTTTATAAAAAGTTAAAACAGGGACCAAGACTATTGATTGCAAGTACAAATCATTGTATAGATGTGATTTAAAAAAATAAAATGCAGAAAGATGTTTGTTTTATGATTAAAAGTATCTTTATTTTTTTGCTATTCCTCTGTATAATGTGACTATTTTATTTAATATTTTTGTTTCATTGTTGATTTAGGACATAAAATAAAGTACAATTGTTACTAAATAAATTACCTGTTTTGGTGAGGCATGGTTAAGCTTAAAAAAATCAACAATGCTGAGAATGCATTGGTAAAACTAACTTTATACCAGAGCAACAAAAAAATGTACTAAAATATTCTTTATCAATAATATTTTAAACAATTCCTGCAAAGACTAAAAATGGCCATTCATTTCCTAAAGTGTTAATTGGTGAAACAGCACCATCTAGTGTACCATGTTGGTAGTGATTCTCTTTTCTCATTGGACGTCGGGCGATGACGTGTAGGTGCGGAAAGGTATGATCTTCGTGTGTGGTCCTGCGAAAAAACCAAGAGGCGCCGCGTCTCATTTCATTCATAAAACAAATACAGATGCTAACGTGTATTTAGCATGCTAACTAAGGCCATATTATAGATTCCAATCTGCCAAAATAAATACAATTTACTCATTTTTAGGAACTTTCATGCCAATTAAAGCATTTTTTTATTACAAGAGGTTTTAATTTGAATGTTAATTAGGTAAATAAGAAGCATAAAGTCACCAGCAGCTTTATTGGCGACATAAATGCCGTTTTTCCTCATCAGACCACCCACACATTCCGACGGGAGGCTGCTCGAAAGCAGAGCCACAGAGACGAGGCGGGGGGAGGTGGAGGACGCCATTGCTGCCGCAGCTGGCCGTTTAAGATTTGTCAAAGGGGGATAAACCAAAGGTTTTCATGCCCGCTGGGCGCTAACATTTTCCTCCCCGTCTGGAGTTCTCTTCCTCCGGTTAGAGTGCAGAGAAAACCCGTTAAAATGGACGTGTTATCCCGGCAGGAGCAGGGGAAGCGGAGCCGCGGCGTTCAGCTAAAGCAGGTAAAAGGAACCGAGTTTCAGGGGACAATGGAGGAAAGTTTTAGCCAAATTTGGCTAACTTACTAACCGCACTTTTAGCTCGCGTTTAGCCGCTCCGCAATCGAGCTGGACGAAGACGGAGTGTTTTTGCTTTTGTGTATAACAAATTCTTCAATTTCCACTACAAAACTCCAAAAAACTTTCATTTCCTTTAGTCTTCCGACTCAAGTGATTCCTCACAGATGTGTGTACCGGTTTGCAAAGATGCTAATCTATTAAACTTTACTTTTTTGAAACAAAAAGTTCAAAATGTTACTGAAACTAAAGCCAGATGTCCAGAAAAGTCCATTTCATAAACGGTGAAGCAACAATTACAATTTAAACCATAGAAAACCAAAAGAAAAGCAAAAGTACTTAAGTAAATATTTACTTAACGGAGCGTTTTTGCTAGCTTATTTTAATTCATTACCTATTGGACTAAGTTCATTCTGCTGAGTAGTTTTTTTTTCATGTGTTCTTATCCGTAATGTACAAGAAAACAAGCATATATAGAATTAACTGGCTAAATATATATTTTATATATATATTTTATTTTTAAAGTTCTCGTTGATTGTTTACAGCTAATGGCAAAGACTAATAGTTAAATTTTTTTTCATTTAACTTTATTGTCACATCATGTGGATACAACAGTTTGTATCCAATGTTGTTTTTTTTTAAAAAAAAAGCCTAAAACTACGACGAAACATATAAATTGATTTTTTAAAAACTTTATTGTCACACCATGTGAATACAAGACAACAAAATACCGTTAGCAGTCAATGATTTAACCATGTATATAGAAAGTTAAGACCACAGGCTTTAAACTGATAAGAAATAGATTTAAATTTAACTTTATTGTCACAAGATATGGATACAAGGAAACAAAATACTGTTAGAATTCAGCCTAAAATGGATTTCCTTAATATATATAAATAAGTGTTTTTTAACAGTAAAAATAATACTTTACACGTGTAATGAACGTGCATAAATTATATATACACAATATGTATTTATTAAAGTACAATAGTATACAGAGGTAGGTTAATTTGAAGAAGCTGGTGCAATCGAGGAGGTATTCTATACCAGTTTAATAATGCTACTTAAAGATATATTAAATTTCATATAAGCATTGACATTATTATTGAATCTGGTCAGTTATGGCTATATCTTACTTATAATAATATTCCATAAAAGTGTTTCAGTTATTCTTGTTTTTTTGTGTGTTTTCATGCTTGGGCTGCACGATGTTAGAAAAACATGCAATGTGCGATATTAGTGATCAATATTGCAATTGGCGATATGACTTGCGATACGTGACCATGTAGCAAAACAACAAGTACATAATTTCCATTTCACTGCATCTGTTTTATTTAAATCAATTCAACAGAACTTAAATTTCTCAATTTTTCCAAATGACCCACATCTACATCAGAGCCTAGTATGTAACATACAAGGTTCATCCAATTGGTCAAATGCAAAAAGGGCTCTATTTAATTTGTAACCATTATCACAACTTAAGCCGTCTTTTTCAATACGTGCTCACGTTTAGTTTACATCTGCAGCAAACATTTTTAAATGGCAGCTGACTTTTTTCTTAAAGTTTTGGCTAAAAACAACATAATCGCAATAAAAAAGAAAAGCTGGAATGCTTTTGAAATAGATCAAAAGATGATCGGTGGGACTTTAAAAAAAATTAACCTGAGAGTTTGAAAAAACTGTAAAAATGCCACATTGCAAAGTCCCTCCTTTGTAAGCCTGGGTTCTCCTCTGCAGACTCCTACCGTAGCATCAGCTGTGCGGTGGCCAGGACTCTCACCATGAACGCCAGCAGGAACTGCACGCCGTCGGGGCGCGATGAGGGTCTGGCCGCCCTGGAGTCGGTCTCCATCGTGTGCGTCACGCTCCTGGCAGGCCTGGGGAACCTGCTGATCGTGGCGACGCTTTACCGCCGGCCGTACCTCCTCACGCCCAGCAACAAGTTCGTCTTCAGCCTGACCTCGTCCAACCTGCTGCTGTCCCTGCTGGTGCTGCCGTTTGTGGCCGTCAGCTCGGCGAAGGGGGAATGGGTATTCGGCGTGGTGTGGTGCAACTTCACCGCTCTGCTCTTCCTGCTCATCAGCTCGGCCAGCATGCTGACTCTGGGAGCTATTGCTGTGGACAGGTTTGTTTATTTTCACTCAAAAATAAACCTAAATTTAGTTTTTGTTACGTAAATTATAATCTATTGATGTATTTAGGTTTTTTTGTGCATATTTTAGTGTCTATTTTTTCCATCTTTGTCCTCTGAATCACAGAGCTTCCTCTGTTTTCTCTGTTCTCACGCTCCTCTCAACACCTTTGGGGATTCCTGATGGCACTGCTGCTGTCAAATCTTTTGTTTCCCTCCAGTTTGGAGCTTTTAGCAGAATGCCTGACTCTGTTGCAGCTTTTAGCATCTTCTTAATCATCTTTTCTTTTATTCCGACAGATACTACGCCGTACTCTATCCCATGATCTACCCCATGAAGATCACAGGGAACCGCGCTGTGGTGGTCATAGCCTACGTGTGGTTGCACTCCCTGGTGGGCTGCCTGCCTCCGCTGTTCGGCTGGTCCTCCTTCGAGTTCGACTGCTACAAGTGGAGCTGCGTGGTGGCGTGGCACAGGGAGCCCAGCTACACGGCCTTCTGGGTCGTTTGGTGCATCTTTCCCCCGCTCTTCATCATGCTGGTCTGCTATGGCGTCATCTTCCGCGTCGCCCGCATGAAGGCGCGCAAAGTACATTGTGGGACGGTAGTGGTTGCTCAGGACGACGGAGCCCACAGGAACGGACGCAAGAACTCCAGCACCTCGACTTCCTCTAACGGAAGCCGGCGGAGCCTCGTGTACGCGGGGAGCCAGTGCAAGGCTTTCGTCACCATACTGGTGGTGGTGGGGACCTTCCTGATGACCTGGGGGCCTTACGTCGGGGCGGTGTGCACGGAGGCTCTGTGGGGGCAGGGCAGCGTGTCCCCGGGGGTGGAGACCCTGGTAGCGTGGCTGTCTTTCTGCAGCGCCGTGTGCCACCCGCTCATCTACGGCCTGTGGAATAAAACGGTGAGGAAGGAGCTGCTGGGCATGTGCTTCGGAGATCGCTACTACAGGGAGTCCTTCGCAACACGCCAGCGAACGTCCCGCCTCTTCAGCATCTCCAACAGAATCACAGGTGAGGAGATCATATTGGGTAAGCTCCACTGATGTTCTGATGACCTGCATTAGCTGTTTTAAAGAAATGGTTGAAGAAATGGAATTGTTTTTCAGATTTGGGCATGTCCCCACACCTGACGGCCATGTTGGCTGGGGGAGGACACCTGCTGGCCCCAGGGAGCAGCACAGGAGACACCGGCTTCAGTTTCACTCAGGACTCGGGTACGAGCTGCAGACAGGAAGACACAAGCTTTTATTTTGAAATGTCGATACTTGGAAAGTGAAGCATTATGAGAGCAGGAAATGCAAAACGACACTAAAACAAAAAAAGCTGCATCATATAAACAATTCAGTCAACTGTATTGTAATAAAACTAAAGCCGGGAATCGATTAAAAAAAATAAATAATCGCAATTAGCTTTTTTTTGTTACAGTATTTGCTGACCACTTATTTTCTGCGAATAATCCCAATATAAAATACCACAAAACTACATTTAGAGCATTTATTTTTAATTAAGGCTGTCAATCAATTTAAAAAAAAATCAGATTAATCACACTTTTGTGTTGTGATTAATCACAATGTTTTACTTGGTAGATTTTATGAGATTATGCAGCTTTTGAACAAAAACACGCCGGGGAAACCTAAATCAGCGAGGCAAAGTGAAGGATTGCTGCTTCTCCAGGTGCAATCATTTGCTTTAATGAATATTAATGCGTTAATTCTGTCTGATTAATTGCATGCGTTAACACATTAATGTTCACACCCCTAATAAAACAAATTTTTGAAGTTAACAATATTCTGAATTATATTGTAGCATATGGTGACTTATGAAAGAGCTACAGAGTCTTCAGGTCATCTTTGTCTCTTTCCTACAGCTCAGCTGTTTGATCTTGGCTTCTAAATACATTCTTGATTTAAAAAATTGAAAAAATTAGGAGCTTGAGTTATGAAAAACTTTAAAATCTCAACGACATCATGAGTGTTTATCCATAAGATGAACCATGTGTTTGTTTCCCACAAAGGCACCGACGTGATGATGCTGGAAAACTCCACTGAAGGCTCCTCCCACGCGCTGCATTACGGAATCCCCTGTGGGAAGAGGCGGAGCTCTGTCACCTTTGAAGACCAGATGGAACATTCCAAAGGTATCCCAAAGCCCGTTAAGCTCCAATGCTCCAAATCAGAAGAGCTCTCGGGTCAGGTTATAGTGTTATAGTAGTCTACGGGGATCAACAATGAGATTTTTGAAAAAGAGGGTGACATTTGGGGTTTTTGACATCAAAATCTTCCTTTAGACTTGGTTAAAAGCCACTACTTTGTTGTTAAAGTCCCACTTCGATCATCTTTTGATCTATTTTAAGTGTTTTACTAATGAATATGCAGTTTTTAGGCAAAATTTAAAAAAAAAAACTGAGATCTGCGCGGGACCATTGTCGCAGAGCAAGGCCGCCCCATTTCCCATCACCCATCTGTTCACACGCTCTCCCACTAGCTTACAGTCCCTCACACCCCCAAGCTAATATTAGCAGTGCAACAAAAATAGCAAGCAATATTTGAGCTAAGTTAGCCCCTTATTTTAATATAGAAGCATTATTTGTTAGGCTGGATATCAACAGAATCGATTCGATTTACCAGAACCTGGTTTAAGTCGATTCTGGTTTTGTTTTTTCGATCCTTTTAATTCAACTCAATATTGAGTTTTTATGCTTTACACATTTAGACACATTTGTTTAGAAATACATTAATGATCTGCTTTTTTTGTTTTTAAGACTTTCATATTAGTCTGATACAGTTCACATACTGTAAAAATTAATACGTGAAATTAAAAGGAGATTATTAATAGTATACAGTGTTGAATGGATTCTCAACCCGAGAAGCTCCGATTGTTCTGTCTCTCCTGGAGGGCGTTTCAGTTTGGCCACTAGGTGGCGATTGCGCTACAGCAGTACAACTTATTCCAGAAGAAGAAGAAAATATGAGAAAAAAACTGCTTTAAACCACAAATGATTACTTTAGTAAAACGTTTCCTTAAGAGTTTATGCCTGTGAGTATATAAAGATATTCATTTAGTCAGAAATGTATGTTTAGAGTGTTAGCATTAGCCATCCTATGGGAAATCGTTATACGTTAGCATACGTTAGCATCAAGCTAGCAGACTTTAGCATTATGCGTTTGATCGATCTCTACTTTTATGGATTGATTATTGATCTATTAAGCTTAGATTGACTCATATCGATTTTGTCAACCCAGCCCTAATTTTTTGTCTATCTTGTTAAAAATCAGCTGTAATGTTTTGTTTTTTCTGCTTCTTCCTCAGCTGAGAACTCCTCATCCTCCGTCCAGGTCCAAGCGGAGCTCCACGAATCCCTGGACACATTTGCCTCCTGCTTGGCGAAGGCGATTGAGAGTGATGCTAAACTCGCCCTGTTTGGAGAGAGCCTGCAGGGGGCGCTGTTCACAGCACGCTCAGCACAGAGACCCAGGTACCTGGACGGTCAGAGACTGAGGCTGGAGAGCATCGATGAAGGGATCGTCAAAGATGACAGGGAGGAGGAAGAAGAGCGGCAGGAGGAAGAGGAGAAGCTTGTCTGAGGGGAGCAGGTTCAGCCGGACCGTTTCAAGACATTTACACACGAAATCTCACACGTGACCTCTGAAGCTTTGTGCTGCTGGTAAGGACGCTTGGATTCATCCATGTGGGTACTCCTTGCTTAAAAGAGTTCAACAGGATCCTGAAAAACGCTTTTCACACAGGAGTTACTGTGATGGTTTCATTTTTCTCTAAAATTTACATGAATCTAACAGGAATACACATATAATCTAGTCCAGTTCAGGGCATATTACCAGTAAAATAAAACTTTTTAAGGTGGAATTAAACACAAATCGTGCACCTAAATGGATTCTTCATTTCTGATTACAAAGATGCACTTATTAAAGAGGCTCAGATGAACATGCATGGATAAATGAAAAGGTTTCTATCTGACCTTTTTAGGAAAAATCTTAGTAAATGAATGAAGAGGAAGTTTCTTTTATGGATTAGCTGCACAAGCAGGAAAACTCTGCATCAAACTCTTGTGTGAACATTCTCATAACAGGATCCACTTAGACATAATCTCTGTGTTGTGGGAACAGCATTCATCATCTTCAGTCTGAGATAGAAACGCCAGTGATGAGATTATAAGAGATCCTACTTTTTCTCTAGATAGGGCTCTGCAACCTTCAACACTTGAAGAGCCGTTGGGTCAATTTCCTACCGACTACAACCCAGCAGGAGCCACAAAGTCTGACTTCACCCCTCAGAAAAATAACACACTGATTTGTATTTATGTTACTATTATGATAAATAAACTATTGTTTGTTTACATAAGATTTTTTTTCTGAATATTAAATAGTTTATAACTTTTGACTTCATTTCAAAATAAAAGACTG
>NC_050532.1:8362685-8373142 GCF_002922805.2 Oryzias melastigma | reverse complement strand
CTTGAAGAGCCGTTGGGTCAATTTCCTGCTGACTTCAACCCAGCAGGAGCCACAAAGTCTGACTTCACCCCTCAGAAAAATAACACACTGATTTGTATTTATGTTACTATTATGATAAATAAACTATTGTTTGTTTACATAAGATTTTTTTCTGAATATTAAATAGTTTATAACTTTTGACTTCATTTCAAAATAAAAGACTCTGTCACACAATCAGCTCAGTGCATTAAACGTAGTTATGTTAGCTGTGATTAATAATAGATTTACTCTATTTACAGTATATTATCGTTCTTGGTTTATATCAGCCATCAATGTGTTGATCTAACAAGCTAAAATGAAATTGGAACTGACTAAGTGACCCATTTTTGGACTCAGTGGCACAGCTAAGACAATTGAAATTTGTTTAATATCAGAAATTCCACCTTATAATCCAGTCCACCTTAAGTCTAAATTCTGCTTACTGGCCTCAAAATGAATCTTCATAGGTACACGGTGCTCAAAAATCTGTTAAATAGTTCAATTTTGGTAAGCTGTGAAACTGCCTGATGAATTGTTAGAGCATTATGGGTAATGTAGTCAGGATCCTGACGGAGTGATTCTTACTGTACATCCTCTTTTTGTGAATGAGTTGAAAAAGTTTGAGTTATCTGTTTTGTTTCACTTACTGCACCATTTGGTCTAAAAAAAGAAAACTGTTTAAAAGTTAAATATTTTTTCACTTTTCTTTTTACAATGGAGGAGGGGTCAAAGAGCCACATGTGGCTCAGATGAGTACTAACTTCAGTACCCATAATGCTCCAGCAATCTATCAAACAGTGGGGCTTTGTAGTTGACGAAATTCATTTCAAAACAATTTGACAGATTTTTGAGCAATACCATAATTTTATTTAAGGTGAACTGTCTATTTTTGAAAATAATAGACCGCTTGAAGCATGTCTTAAATAAAAAAAAAGATATTTAACTGTATCTTAGTTGGGTCTGAATTAATTTTGGTTGGTTTAAAAATGTATGGCTAAGATGCATTAATTACTATGGAAGAGGATTAGGGCCACTGAAAAAATAAAGCCCATGAAAAATTCTGACTTTAATCTCAGAATTCTGAGGAAAAAGTCAAAATTTTCATGGGCTTTTTCTTTTTTTCAGTGGCCTTAATCATCTTCCGTAAATTGCAACAAAAGACTAGAACATTTTTTTTTAATCCATCCATCTTTTTTCTGAACCCGTTTTAGCTAATGGGGTCACAGGGCTGCTGGAGCCTAACTTGTCTACCGTGGGTGAAGTGATTTTTGATTAAAGCTTACAAATAACTTCCTACTACTACATTTGCTGCAGCAGGATGGTCTAATGTAATACAGGATGTCTTTTATTTTGAAGGGATTAAAGCAAACCTCTGTCAAAATTTATAAACTATTTCATATTTATCTGAAAATGCAAAAGTAGTTTATTTATGTTTATCAAAATAGTGACAAAACATAAATGCAAAGCAGTGTCTTATTTTTCTGGAGGGTGAAGTCAGACTTTGTGGCTCCTACTGGGTTGAAGCCATAAAGAAATCAACGTGACCGGCTCTTGGAGTATTGAAGGTTTCTGGAGCATGATGGGAAATGTTCTAGATTAGGAATAAAGTAACTGTGTCCACTAAGAGATCATTTTCTACTATTAATTTAAGAATTTTAGTTACAAACTATCTCCAGAAAAAACATATTTGGTGTTAAACAGTGATTTTTGTGCTCAATTCTGTGTCAAGACTTTTATTTTTGAAAGAAACCCAGAGCGACTAAAGTTCCTGAACTTGTGATGCTTCCTGTTCCAGCTGTGGAGCCGACAGGTACATCCAATCCAGAGGGGATTTAGTTATTGCAGCACTAATGTCAGGAATGTTTTTCTACACTTTGTATTTACTTTTATAGGAGGAAGTGGCAGCCTTTTAGTGATGAATAAAGCTTTTTTTTTACTGTTTGAACAGGTACAGCTTTGTAAGAAAAAACTACAAAGGAACTATTATGTAACTTTTGATATTTTTATATTATAGGAACTATAGGTACAAACATTTGCATTAAAGTTTTACACATTTTCCTTTTGTGTCTTTACTTTCAATCTCCAAGAATTCTCACTGCATGTTTTTAAATCTTTTATTTTCCATCAGGTTCTATAAAACAATACACCTTTTTTTTATTTACTTTTTTTTGGGAGTCACCGTTTTTCTTTTTTCCAACAGCAAAAGTTAAAGCATTTGCGTGTTACTTTAAGTCCGTATTCACATGCGCGGCGGCAGCGGTTGCAGGAGCACATCCACAGTTCTTTGCTACAAATTCAGAAAAAAAAAATAATATCCAAAGTTAACACTGAGCTCACCTTCTCCAAACAGAAACAATATTGCACTTTACATCCTTTCACACGCTCCACCTCACACTGCATATTTGTATCGACGTCCTCGTTGCATTCGCACAGACGCAGATGATCCTCACACACAAACATCGGTAAGAAAGTCGTCTTTAAAAAAACACCAGGGGCTAGAAATTCCACTAAAATTACAAAGTTGTCTCTACAGAACAGGTACAAATCTCTGGTTTTCTTCAAGTGCTGTACAGCAAATAGTGTTTTCTTCTGTCAGCCTCCTGGCGGCGCCGGCTAGTCCTCGTTTTCCTGGCCTGAGCCTTCAGAGCGATCGCCCTCGAGTCGATCTGCGAGACGGGGAAACAGACGTCAGATACACTCAGGAGAACAGGGAGATTTGCTTTCCATACCTGATCTGATGTGATTGAGGGAGGCCAGCATGCGGAGCATGAACGAAGCCGGGACTGTGATTGTGTTCCTCGTTTCCTCCAGCATGAGCTCGTTCCGGGTTATTACCTTTTAACAGAAAGAGGAGATGATCAGCATTTCAGGACAGAAAAACTCACAGCAGGCCCACTGACTGTATATGAGAACTGGACTGACCGTATCGTCCTCTAAACCGGAAATACCCGCTGGCTACAGGAAGTCACAATCCCAAAGACTTTATATTGTAATTTTTTTCATGATATTTTTCTGTAGTGCAAGTTACTCAGGTTATAAACTGGCCAATCAGATGGCTCAATGAAAGCATGTGGTCTCTCGTTGAACTGACTCGTTGAATTCCCGCCATCTTGTGTCATCCCAAGATGGGTAAAAAGAGTTTTATGGCGTACAAACCACGCGTCCCATGAGTGATGTCACACTCACTCGGTCCAGTTCTCATTTAATGGTCAGGCATTAGAACATTCAGATCGTACCTCAACAGCCAGCTGTCTATTGAAAGACGGCGACTCTTCCAGCGGCGACCATATCTTTATGTCATAATCTATCCCAGAAGAAGCCAGAACTGCAAAGAAATGGAAGGAGAACGCGTCAGTGCGGGGTGAGGAGTTTCGGCGTGACTCGAACGCTCCGTGCACTCACTGGGGTCGTACGGGTGCGGCTGCAGACAGTTGACTACGTGGTTGTCGGCCTCCAGCAGCATCAAGTGCTCGGCGGTGTGTCGGTCCCAGATGAAGATGTGTCCGCAGTCTGAGCCGCTCATCACAAAGTTGTTTCCCCAGAAGCACGACTCCTTAATCTGGAGTCAAAACATCAGTTCATGAAAAGGGAATTTTAGAAGATATGATTCATCTATTAGTTATACGAGTTCAGGATCTATCAGTCTGAGTCTGAATTCCTTCCTTTATAGTGCGTTTGCCAATTTTTGGATCTCTGAATCTACAATTCCAGAATCAAGAAACCTGGAAATTTCCCTCTGCAAAAAAAGAGTGCATCGATGCACACTAGATTGACAAATATAGACCACAATGCATTGCACTAAAACGTTTTTTCATCTGCAGATTTGTTTTTTGTAAATGTATCTTTTATAAATCTTGTCAATTTTTTGTCCTCAGAACACAGAGAATTCATAAAGTTTTCGTAAAATGACAGGTTTTCACTTTTCCAAATAGGGGATGCCATTTTTGGCAAAAAGAAAAAAGTGGTCATTTGTTTGATTTGCATTAAAATCTAGAACACCAGCTCTATAAAGTCTTTTTAGGGGTTAGAGAATAGTAACATAATTAAGACAAATGGTGCCCATAGTTACCATTGTCCTAGAGTTACGGTGGCCCTTGTAGACCATTTTGACAGAAGGCCTCCTGATATTCTGCGTCTCGCTCTCTTCCATCTCCCGCCTTTCTTTCCTCCTGCGAAACAGCTCCTGGATGCGAGCCGCAGCCGAGCGCCTGGAACAGAGATCGTGAATTAATAAGTAAAAGAAAAAAAATTCAAAAAGGGCTGAAACGCACGAAAAATATACGGTGGCCCCAAAGTGCAAATTACTTCAACAAATCCCTGAACGCAAAAACATATTAAAGACCATAAAGACAATTTAAAAAAGCAAACATTTTATTTAAAGAAGTTACATTTTAGAAAGCAAAACAAAATTCCAGAAACCAAAACGTCATTCCTAAAAAACAAAACACAATTCTAAGGAGAATAAAACTAAATTAAAATGAAACGTTTTAGAAAAATATAAGTAATTTACATTTCTGGAAATTAGATTTTTTTTTTTTAAGTTTTAGTTTCTGAAATTTTTTTTTTTTTTTTCCAAAGTGCAATGTTATTTTTGCAATATTTGTTTTGCTGTATTAATTGTTGCTGTGATGCTTAATATGCTGTTTGCATTGAGGGTTTTTTTTATATAATTTGCCCTCCAGGGCCACCGTAGAAAAGCCATGCGGTCACCGTTGCATGTAAAGGCTGAGCTCTCGCCTCAAACAAGCTAGCCAGGCAGCACGCACTTTCAAAGACCCACTCTGGTAAAATTGTGTTTTTGTTGTTTTTAACATCTTCTTGTGGTATTTTTCCTGATGATGTAGGACATATATAAAGAAAATTAAGTTCAAAATTGGATTTTTTTAGTTTTCATTTAAATAGTTGTAAATCAAGAAAAAAATACAGTTAGAAATAAAACACGAAAAATACTGTGGGTGGGCCACAAGCTTCCTGCTCCGCTCCATTCTGATGCATCCACATGTGAGTCTTCATTATCCTCAGCTGAGCTGGCATCTGGCTCAAAACTGTGAAACTAGATCCATCCAATGTTGGTTGCACCACTAATGTTAGGCTGGGGTTGTGAGGGGCTGTAAGCTAGCAGGTGAGTGTAAACAAAGGTGATGGGAAGGGGGGAGGGGTAATAGAAGGTCTACATGCAATTGGAAGCCTCTGGAGGATATTCGAAGGACTTCAGAGACATCAGCTGCTTCAAATTTGTGATTGCTGCTTTCTAATGATATCTTAGCAGCTGCTCTCTTAATCCGATTAATTCCTCATTCTGCTTTTATTTGTACAAACCCGTGTGTTCTCTGAATCAGCAACAAATCTCTTAATAATATGAAGATCACGCTTCAGTTTTCATGAAATAGTTTCATTCCTTGTCCAAGGCATTCAACTATTTCATGCGTTTCAGCAGCAGCGATCCTTTTTCTTTATTGCTTGAAAATGTTGGTCTGCATAATAATGTGGACCATCCTTCTTTAGTAGTTTTTTCTTTAATTGAACTCACCTGGAAAACTAATTATCACAGGTGTCTGAGATTGATTTCAGTGATCCAAAGAGGCACAATTTAACTAAAGTTTAATAAAAAATAAAGAATTTGGTCTTGTTGACACTTAAATACAATCTGATTAATAACTTGGAACGTACTGTACTGGATCTCTGCAGAAACTACATCCTTGAAAACGACTCAAGTTTTTTATTTTGATAAAACCTAAAATCACAATTAAAAGAAAAAAAAATCACTAGTTTTAAGCATCAAAAGAGGATCAGAGTGGGTCTTTAAAGAAACCAGACGAGGAACTTAGAATCACTAGAACAATCTGCAGATGGACCTCACGGCTTTGCTGAGTCATGAAACGTCTGTTTTTCCTCTGTCCATCTGATGCGTTTGTTGACCTGTGCTCACATGCAGCCACTCAGCTGTGGGTCAGTAGTTCAGCGCGACGCCCAAACCAAGACGGTCACACGCCGTGTTGTTGTGTGGGTGGGGTTATGCACCACATGTCACACACCTGGCAGGTTAGATGCATGATTTTGTCGAGCAAACCAGTTACCTGATCATCCTATCTCCTACTGCAGATCCCCTGGAACTACATTCACATTTCAGGTGAAACGGTGAATAGAAACCTGGAGTTAGAACACCCCCCCACCCCACCGCCCCTCTAAAGGTTGTATTTTTGTGCTCGTTTGTGTAGAAACAGATTAATCTTAATGTTTATTTGACTCACCTCTGGCCCTGTCCTCTGAATCTGGACATCGGGATGGGAATTGGATCGTCGTCGCTGTCGTCTGAGTCCTGGCTGCCGCGCGCCGGCTGACTCTGGCTGCCCTCCCCTTCCTCTCCAGCTGGCTCCGCCCTCCTGCAGCCCCCTGATGTATCCTCCGAAGGCCCTGATTGGCTTCTGTCCTGAGAAGATGCTGCGCTGATCCGCTCGGACGATGAACCCTCCTCCGGACCTGAGCTGCTCGGGACAGTAGAACCGGAGGCGGAGCAGGGAGGTTCTGCAGAGGCGGCAGCAGCGGGGGAACTTTGCTGCGCCGAGGACTCACTGTGAGCTAAAGTGGACAAGGAATTGTGGGAAATTTTTACCACTGCAGAAACTTATAGATTAGTAAATGATTTTTTTATGAATCCAAAGAAGAAACGTCACCCTGTTCTGAGACTGAACTCTCAGCCGTCAGACTCTCTTTGCTCGGAGGAGCAGGAGGCTCCAACGTTTTCGGCTCCCCCATAGAGCTGGACCTGCTGCTGCTCCTGCAAACAAAACACAGAAACGAGGGAAGAAAAGGATGTTCAAGCTCCATTCAGAGAAAAGAGCTGCAGCAGAAAAGCCCTATTTTCTTTATAAAAACGGTTGTGGATCAAACCCTTCAAACACACTTTGTGAAGCTAAAGCATGTGTAGCTGTTTTTATTAAACTAAAAGGAAAGTGAGTTAAATACATACAGGACAGAAACAAGAAAAGGTTTTATAGCAGGGACGTAAAGGATACACACTAATAAGACAGATAAGGACTGGTACGGTACGGACAAGTTATTTCTGGCGAGCGTTTTCACTCAGTTAAACCTCGCTTCCACTAAGCGGTTTGTTTTCACACCGCATGTGTGGTGTAGACCGCTAGAATGTCATAGCGTCAATGTAGTGCGATGGCTAGAAAAGAAACAACTATGGAGGTCATCCAGCAGCTCGTCTTTTGATTGATTTACTTCTGGTACATCGTGTATAACAAGAATTTAATGTTGTTTAAAAGAAGACAGCCGCCAGCTAAGATGAATACCACCGTTGGAAACGTTAGCTTAAATGAGAGCCTTTTTGGTAGTTTAGAATGTCGTCATCACTTTTTCCCAATCATCGAGTGGCTACAGCGGCTTCTCCCCCAACCACTCCGTTCCTCTTTTCAATGGACTTACAATCGATGGGGCCCCCAAGAGGTACGGTTCAGTCCATTTTACAATGGAAACGCTCAAAGTACTGGACCAGACCGCGGAGTGGAAATGAGGCTATAGTTAAAGTAACAATGATTTTTAAAGCAAATTTTAAAAATGATCCTACTTTCTACTTTAATGACACGAAAATACTTGACAAAAGTTTTCTTACTTATTTTAAAGATTAACTTTCTTTGTTAAATAAAAAAACGCCTAAAGTAAAGGCAAAAATCACAAATTAAAGGCTTTTTTAAAAAACACATTTAGATTAGACAATTAGACATAGCTTTATTAATCCCTTTGGGACACCCTGGGGGAAATTAGGTGGTGCAGCAGCCGTTCTCGACAGCGCTTTAAAATTTAGTTATTTTTGTTAAATCTTTTAAAGTTGAGGTTTAAAGGTTTCTCAGAATCTCCCTCCACTGACCACTCATCTGTGAAGTCCAGCTTGATGGTGCTGGTGGTGGTTCCCTCTGAGCTGTAGTGCAAGCTGAGGACCGGTTCTGCTGTGTTCAGTCGACTGGTGGACACGGAGGTGGAGGTGGTGGCAGGCGGCGTGGTGCTGCTGCTGGCTCCTGCGGTGACACATTCATCATGAAGGGAACCTGCAGCTCCTAAGAAGGAGGAAAGAGGAACACACAATAACAAAAAAAGCTTAACAATTGCACTGATACATAACAGATCATCTTCCTGTGGTTTGTGGTGTTATTGTATAAAGGCACGCTGGAGATATGCAACCATCTGTTGCATTTAAGCAACACAGAAATGGAAACATGCAACACGAGTTAGGGACAGGATTGGACTGTCAAACATCACAACAACAAGGCAGAAAACAACAAAAAAAAGTGACACATGACAGCTCCTACACCTGACATGCACAAATGCTCACACATACATGTGCTGTGCATGTGTGCATGTCTCTAAAAGTGTTAGAAGCTTTTAGAAAAGACATTAGAACACAGTTAAAAGATGCTTTTAGCAGCCTGTTTCAGAGTGAGCCCCTAGTGGTCATTGGTGGTACTGCGTGAAGTGGTGACAAAACACAAAAACGGTGAGGACAGCACGAGAGAAGGTTAATGACTGAGGAAGGAAGGGCGGAGACAAAGTCAGTAGCAGAGTGGGGGGGTCAGGAGAATGAGGGGTGGGACGCACCCTGCTGCTCATCAAGAGTCATGGATCCCAGCTGTTTGTTTACCACAGACGAGGGGGAATCTGGAACACAAATGACATCGACTGAACATCCAACACTGACGTCAAAGCTGAGGGCTCTCACAGTCAAGGGGCTCCAGGGTTAAAGCCGTCGCTGGTGTTAAAACAAACACAAAAATGAATAAAGTGTGTAGCTGCAGCTCCAACTTCATAATAAAATGAAACATGGCAGTTAGAGATGAGATCTTAAAGACCCACTCCAATAAAAAAATGTGTGTTTAACATGTTCTTGGGATATTTTTCTGATGATGGGGGACATATATTAGGAAAATTAAGCTTTAAATTACATTTCTGAGGATTTATTGAATTAAAGTGTTAATTCAGGAGAAACAAACCCTGATTCGTTCCGTTCTGATGCATCCACTTGTAAACGACTAGATTCATCTACAGCTTTGTTTTCCTCGTCCAATGGCATCTGGCTCAAAACTGTACAGCTGGAGAGCTCCAGTATAGCTCGCTATTTTTTGTTCAACTGGTAATGTTAGGTTGGGGATGTGAGGGACTGTAAGCTAGCAGGAGCGCATGTAAACAAAGAGCTCTCAGCTTCAGGGAGGTGAGGGATTGATCCGTCTATGCCAACGATCCTGTTTGAGGTGAATTTCTAAAGAACTACTCAGTAGAAACTGTCCTAGAAAACTACACAGTTTTTTAGATTTTGGCTAAAAACTTCATAATCGTAACTAAAAGACCACTGGGAACACTTTGAAAATGGATCATATGATGATTGGAGTGGGTGTTTAACAAAAACAAGAGGTTCACACATGCTTAGTGCTTTTTCCTTCCATTTCATTAAAAAATTAAAACAAAAAACCCCAAAACATGTTGCTAGGCAACATCTTAAATGCACAAGCTGGCTGCAAACTAACGCCCACATGTTTCAGAGACAAAACTGTTAGTAAAAACAAAAAAGGTATAAATGTTCCTCATTTATCTGATCAAACCAAACAGAAGCTGAACTATCTGAGCCCGTTTCAGACATTTTACACAATGCTCCATGCACCCTTCAGTGTCTTAAATCTACAGACCCTTCTCTACTAAGCTTGAACTATCTTTTATCGTTTACCCTCTCATGATCTGTCCGTCATAGAGCTTGCTCTCTCAGTCACAGTCATTCCAAGCCACGTCCAAACTAGTAATGCAATGTTCAAATGATGCTGTTATCAGTCGGAAAATCAAAGAATGAACTCTAAACAAACAGTTATGAAAGAGTTTTAAAAACCACTTGTTAAGAACATCTATCTCAGGATTAAAGACACGCCGCTCACAGCTAAGTGAGGGGGCAGTGTGTGGGTCAAGTGTCTGGTTCAAGCAGCAATAAAGCAGACCGCGATGCAAACTCGATTCACAGCTGGAAGCACTTTCTCATTTCTTCTATTTTCCGATTTTCAGAACATTTAGGATCCTGTCAGCTTCAAGGACTTCCTTCTCATTTTTGAAAGTCCAAATGAAGACTCCGCTTCAGCTTTTTAACATAGTATTTCTTAAAAGACACTTTCACAAAAACCATCCTGATGTCCACATTCATGAAGGCTGAATTTCCAGCTACAAAAAAAAGTCATTTCTGGTTTTGCTAAATTACAGTGAGTTTGGAGCCAAAGTGGTTTGATGCATATTCGGGGTTAAACGTCTTTTAAAGGTCGTCTGTCTCTGCTGAAATTCTGCACTGTGAGCCCTGAATCAGGTTACAATTTTATTATCACCTGCTTTGAGTACTTTTATGATACTGTAGAAGTGACGTGCAGTGAGGTTCACGGCTGGTGAGCGACTGACGTCATCAGTCA
>NC_050532.1:8352102-8362657 GCF_002922805.2 Oryzias melastigma | reverse complement strand
CCCGCCTTCGCCCATCAGTAGCCGAGATAGGCTCCGGCACCCCGCGACCCCGACAGGGACACAGCGGTCAAGAAAATGGATGGATGGACTGACAGATTCTCTCCCAGCCCGCTTTCAGTGAAACAAGTCTGGCTTTTCAACAAACTCACTCCTGATTAGTGAGAGTGGTTGCCATAGAAATGATGACTCAGACTGACTTGAATCAATCATTGCTTACTAACGTTGTCTGTTTCCAAAATGGCCAAGTCTGCACTGCAGAAAAATACAGAATGAATTGACTTAATTTCGTTGGAGCCGGAGGTAAGGCATTTTCTATGGGTGACGTCACAGGTGCTTTGTCCATCTCTATATACTGTCAATGATAGTGAGGGATTTTACAGCCTTAAAACATCTGTAATTAATGTAAAATAAATAAATAAATAAAATGACTATTTTGCAGTTTTATCGTAGGGTATTTTCAGATTGTGACTGCTGCGATAAACAAGGAAACGCTGCATTAAAACAAATGAAAGTGAAAATGCTTCCTGTTATGACCACAGACTGCAGCTGCTGATGCTGAAGCACGAGAAGCCCAATTCAAAGCTGCAAACCTACTGGTGCCACTCAAACACAAGAAACGTCAAAACCCAAGCCACAGGCGGAGGGGGAGGCGGAAATATTAGTGAGGGAGGGGAAAACAGAGGCTGCAGGTGGTGGGGTTATCAGTGTGAAAGGCAACACAGGCAGAAGATCACTGAGGGGAGGGTTAGTAGTCAGCTCCAGGAAGACCATCAGCATTTGGCTAAAGAAGAATCTGGTTCCATGAAAAGCAGTGTTGAATATATAAGTATTTTAAGTGATCTCCTTGATCAAAAAAATGCTCTGAAATGTCTCAGTTTTTGTCCTCAGATTACTTTTCAAACTCTAATCTGATCTATAACAAACTGTTATCACAGCTAGGAGACTTTTGCAGTTTCAAAAGATCTGTGGAAGCTGCTTCTGAAAAAGTGAACAAAGTCAACTTCATACTGTAATAAAGCATCATTTTTTATTTTCTTAAGTAGTCTTTTATTAAATAACAGCAGAAAGTTTGAAGTAAAAGCATAATAAATGCACATTCTTACAAGAACGTCAATTTTTTTGGAGTATAAGTCGCATTTTTTTTTTTTTTTTGCATAGTTTGGCCAAGAGTGCGAGACTTATTCTCAGGAGTAACTTACATGCGATTTAAAAATATATATTTCGGATCATATTTGTGCTATTTTCTCGAGGGGCCTCTGGTTGCAGACAAAATGGCGCCCGAAAATACCTCTTGCCGGAAGCAGAAATTTGCAACTTTAGCCGGTTGCATAAGTGGAAATTTCCTAAGCTGTAGCCGGAAAGGGAAGTTGCGTTATGTATCCTGTAAAATTCATGGGACAGACAACATTAATTGTTTTATTTCTATTAAGTCAATATTAACAGTTGTTCACATTTGTAAAGCTACACCCTTTTTACAATGGAACTTTTCCTCTGCAGAAAAAACAGGCGAAATGCCACTTTTTCTCTGTGAATCAGCTGATTATGTAAGGAGTTATGGCATGTCAAGGGGAAAAAAAGGTCGAAAGCTTAAATCGGGGGGTTCCGGTAGAGGACTTCCGGGGATTGAGGATTGATTTTTATTTTTTATTATGAAAATTTTAGCTGCTGCAACTTATAGTAGAAAAAATACAGTAGATTAATCAAAGAACATCACGGCTTTAGAAAATGGGACAAAAATGAGGTTGTGTGAATAAGTTTGTGTTTTTTAAACTCTAAAAAAAATCCTAAATCCTCATGAAACGTTCCTCTCTTGCTTTACAGATCAGGAAAATCTGTTTTATGCCTTTGGGATTTCATTGAGGGTCTTTCTGGAGCCACATAGAAGGAAGTGAGTAGAGATGGCGGTGGGGGGGCGTGGCCCTGGGGCTGCTATGGTGGGAAGGGTTCAGAGGATGGGTAACCTGCAGCAGCAGAAGGAGGAGGAGCACTTCTTTGTGTCCGTCTCTCAGAGGCTGCTGGGGAGGAGGAGGAGGAGGAAGGAGAGGAGGACGAGGCCGCTCTCTGGGCCTGTCCTGGGGGGTCTGCCAGCCGGAGCAACCTCTGCAAACGTCTACACACTAAACTTATGGGCAACCGGTGAGGACCGTACTCTGACAAAGAGGCAGAAAGGAACGAATGAACGATTAGAAGGATGGCAAGAAGCAGAGAGGACAACAGGATGCTGAAGGAGAGGAGAGTGAAGAGAGTGCAGCTGCTGGACTGGAGTGTCCCCCCCACATACACACACTCTCCATCTCACACACACAAACTGTGAAGATGACCGCTCGCTTGCTCCACTAACCTGAGAGCGTGGGCTCAGAGGTGGGCGTAGAGGTCGGCATCTCTGTTGCGTCGGTCTGACTCCTCTGATCGGAGTCTGGGGAGGACGTGATTGGTGAAGAAGAAGGGGCGGAGCTTTCCAGTGGGGAGGAGCTGGAGGTGGGGGGCGCTGTGACAGCGGAGGACGATCCCGAGGAGGATGAGGATGTGGATTTGAGCGTGGCGGCAGCGGCCTCTGCAGGACTGACAGGCTCCTCTGTGGGGTTTGGCCCTGAGGGCCTCTCGGGGGCGCTGGACTCCTGCGTGGAGTCGACTGTTGGGGCAGGAGGATTGCTTAGCCCCCCCTCAGGACGAACAGCTGTTCCTGAAAACAAGAAAATGTGCAGAAAATCATTTGAAGTTTTATTGTCAAACAGAATTTTTGAACTACACTTTAAACCAGATTAACTGTTTTCTGTTTTCTGTTCTGCAGTCTCACCTCTGGGTCGAGCCTGCGGGCGAGCTCCTCTGCTGCTCTGTGCCTCGCTGGCCTCCTCAAACCACCGGGACAACATGTCAGACATCCTCTGCATCAGCGACACGTTTGGACTCTGTTCTCCTGAAGGAGAAGCGGCAAACTTTATCAGCTAAGACTAGCTTAAAACAAAAAGTTCAAAACACAAAGCATTTTTAAGTCATTTACACTGACGACAACAAGAGTAAGTTTAAGTTAGATCTTGTGATAAAAGATTCAGAAGCCCTGAAAAAAATGGCAAAATATAGTGTACTGTGTAGCAAGTTATGAGGGAAATACCCAAAAATGTGTTCCTTTTAACCCAACATATTCATTAGACAATTTTTCTCACAGAGAGAGAAAAAAAAGTGCCACTAAAAACCTTCAAACAGGGAATATGATGTAAACAAACCCTAAAAGACATGATGAGAGAGACGAATGAAAACTTCTTTGTGTCCTCAAAGGGTTATAGATCATGGTGATGAGCTCAGAAGTCCTACAAGATGTTTGGACATTTTCTTTTTTCAAAGTGGGTTGGTAAATATCAATCCTGAGTTAGGGCAGGATAATAAAAAACACTAACGATATTTATCGCAAAAGAACATTTTTTGATAGGAAATAAATCTATCACAATAGACTTTTATTTTGAAGGGCTTGAAATTAACGTTTATAGAAAAGTTTATGAAAAATGTATAGAAAAGTTTGAAATGTCGTTCATTTGTTGTACTTTGTATAAAAACATTAATGTCATGGCTTCATCCTTATTTTTGTGGTAATCAGAGTTTTTTTTTTTTTAATCAGACCAAAATTAAGCATTTTATGTTCATTTTTCTGTATTTGCCAAGTCATGTCTCATTAACTGACCTATCCAATATGGCGTCGCTCTTTACGTACATGGAACAATAGTAGCAGACTAGTGTAGCATCTCTAGCCTGTATAACTCATTGGCTGGAACACTCAGAAGTGGAATGTGAGAACTGTGCTTTACAGAACATCCTGTCACCTCACCGTCTCTTTCCCTTTCGCTCTCAGGACGGGCTCGGGGTCCGGTGTCGGACCAGTCCCCTCTCAGGCGGAGGCGCTTCACTGGAGGCTGCCTCAGCTGTGGAAACACACACATGGAGAGATTAGCGGCTTGTCAGTCAAAGCGTTGGTCAAAAATAGCTTCGCTGTTAAAGCGAAAGACTGTTGGTTTACTCTCCAAAGTACCCCCCTCCCCTGAAGTTGCCCTCTCTTTCCACTACTCTGGCGCTTTCTGTCGGGCAACAGGCTGGAAGCCAGGGATGGAAAAACCAGTGTTAGCTAAAGCACTGTCACCTGAGAGAGTCGAAGCGGGAGGAAAAACAACTGAGGTGAGAGGTGTGGAGGCCTCCATCTTTACCTCCTACAACCCCCCCACTCACCTAAATTATTTTGGTGGAAGGAAGAACACTCTCCACGTCAGCCGCGCTCTGTATTTGGAAAAGAATGCGAGTCTCGACCCAGATGAACTCTGGGATGCTGGCACCATGACCCAGCACATTCAGACACTGTTCAAACGTCCAGACAGGCTACTCAAACTGAATGACTTGGTTTTTATTTTTTTAATGAAGAGAGACATGTAAAATTCTGCATATTAACTCATTATAGAAATAATGGATTTTGAACTATTTATTTTCATTTTGGCCCCATGAATTGACAGTTTCTCCTGCTGCAATGTAAATATTTCCTTTGATCTTTTTTTTTTTTTACCATGCCTAAAATTCATTTTCACCAGCTACTAGTTGCTTGTAAATTTTTGAGACTTTCTGAGTTTGTTGCAAGCGTTCTAAAAAGAGCAGTAAGAAATAAGAATTGTGAAAACAATAATTCAATAACTTTTTTAAAGCAATATCTACACCATTCTTATCGTCCCTAAAGGAAATTTTTAAAAGAGAAATGCAGAGGATAATATGAAAGAAGATGCTTTGACCTAATGCCGTGCCGTCCATCAGTTTTCTCTAACTTCTTACACCCATTTGGAGTCGTGGGGTTGCTGGAGCCTATCCAGCTGCTTTTCTACAAAGATGGGGTACACCCTGGACACCCGGTTTTCCAGTTCATCGCAAGACCAGACAAATACAGACAACAAAAACTCAAGAGTGGGAGTAACTGGTATTTTGGACGGCTCACCTCCTCCCTCCTCTCCTCTGACGGGCCCTTGAGCTCCCGCGCCTGGTCGTCTTTAGGATCGAACAGGTAGATGTAATCGGAGGAGTAGCTGACCAGCACCTCCTGACCATCCTCGCTGTAGCAGAGCGACGTGACTCGGCAGGACTTGTTGGACAGGTGGGTGGGAACAAAGCGGACACACATGCCAGTCGTTCCTCGTCCCATGTAGTTACCTGACAATGAGACGCAAAGCATCATTTGTCTGCCTGTTTCCGTCTGTACTCCTGCAGCTGGAGTGGGACAAAAGGATTCCTGTATCCCTGCTGCTAGAACACAAAAGCTTTTAACCGAACTTCTCCAAAGGAGAGCAGAACCACCAAAGCAGGATGGGAACATTTGAACTTCCATCACCTATGTGCAGTGTAAGCTAAATTAAATACAATTAAAAGGAAAATTTCCAAACCGTTTACCTGTGGCTCTGGTGCCCAACATGCGTCTGTCGTAGATCCGCACTGAGCTGTCAGAGCAGCCCACAGCCAGATAGTACGGCACCAGAGGAGATATGGATATGGACGTGGCAGCTCTCCGACAGTTTATCAGTATGTCCTGAAATCAACGTAAAGCATGTTTGCTATATGGAGAAAGATGTTAAGAGAACAAAACAGAATCTTACAAAAGTAAAAAGATCTGTGTTTCAAGAAAAATGTTTTCTGTCCAAGAATAAATATAATCTTATCAAGAACATTTTTAAACAGCAAAATAATGTTAGTTTGAGAAAACATCTTAGATCCTCATAAGAATTCTCAGTAAGATTGTTTTTCTTACTCCATTAAAAACATTTTTTTAATCTGCCAATTAGCTTATTTCTAGAGGCTTTTTTATTTTTGCAGTCCAATGAGGAGGCGGTTACAGTGCAAAACGCAGACTAAAAGACAGGAGAAAAGCAGCAGAAGTGTGGTCGTACGTCTTTGCAGTCTTCTTTAGTGCAGCTGGTTTTCATGCGCAGGTCGAACCACCGGACCGTGCCGTCCTCTCCACACGAAAGGAAGGTGTACGGGTCATTTGGTACAGTCATAATCTGACGCAACAACATCAAAAGTCAAAAACAGACTCAAAAAAACCAAACAGCTGATTCATGTTTCCACAGCAGCAGCACCTCGTAAGCTGTTCCGTAATGGCAGGTGAACTGGCACTGCCTGTTGTACTCAGGACTCTTCTCCGTGTGGGTGTAGTAGATGATGCCGTCTCCCGAGCAGGAGATGATCTCCTGATCGTTGGTGTGGGGCATGAACTTGGCGCTGAAGATGTTTGCACGATGACCTGAGCGTATGGATGTCTTAACCTGGAGAAAAGAGGGGAAAGATGAGATCTGAAGGAGCATTTAAACCTGGATTTCCTTAAGTGTATCCACCAAATCCATGCTCCCTGATCCCAGTCGACTGGAACCGCTGCCCTGTAGGCTTCCCACAATTCCACACTCAAACATCTACTTTTTAAGACCAGCGATTCAGAGGCCAAATTTCACAAAAAGTGAAATTAATTTACTTGTTCCTCACTAACAAAATGCAATACAGCTTAATGAAACTTTTATGAACAGTTTCTAGCTTTTTCTCTGCTAGGGGCATTAGATTTATTATAAGCAGCAGTTCACTCCAGAACAAACACCAGTTTGAATTTCTTCAACTAGAACAAACCAAACTCTCACCAAGATTAACCTATAGCACATAATACAAAACTATAAGTTGTTTTACTACGTATATATATTTAAATTAAATAAAACTGTTGCCATTTTAATTCAATCTTCACATAATTCCTATTCTGTTCTTTTCCTTTGCTTTTGTTCTGTTGGGGACACAAATCCCGATCCCCATAAAGAAAAAACAAGACATTAAAATATTTTTAAAATACAATTTAAAATGAAATAAAATACCTTTTTTCTGACCCACCTTTTTGTTGTAAGGGTTTGTGATGACCAAAAATGTATCATCTGACCCCGACAGGATGTACTCGCCCGTCTCATTCCAGGATATCGTGTTGACCTAAATGAAGAAGACACACAGATGCTGTATGAAAGAGCCATCAAGCTTCAAATCAAAGAAAATCCTGAGAAGAGTTCAAACAAATCACCCTTTTAATTCTGATGAAATGTTAGGAAAAGTCCAATCCTAATCAAATGTGTTCAAATAAAACATTTTTTTAGTTACATTCTTTGTAAATAGTTTAATATTTGAGTTTTAAGACTATTTAGGTGACAATGATCAATAAACAAACACTTTAAGGTTGAACAACAAATTCTAAACTTGATGAAAAAACATGAAATCAAGACTTTTAAAACTTTTAGGGATTATAAATTGATTGTAGATTTCAGGATTATAAACTTTTAGAAGATAGGTTTGAGAAGATAAGAAAAGATTAGATTAACACTAAAGATACAGAGCATTAAATAAACACTTTTCAAAATGTATCTTAAAATTACAGAAAAAAAATCATTTATAATTTGGGGGAAATTTTTGTTCAATTAATCTACTATACATGTTTTTGATGGTGATAGATGTCATTTAAAGAAGCTTGTCCTCTATATTTTCCTGCTAAAAGAAACACAAATTGTGTAAACAATTCCTATTATCTTTTATTTTTGTGTTTTCCTGTATTACAAACAGCAAAATGGGGTCAAACTAATCATTTAAAACTAGTTAGCTAAATCTGTAAATTGCAATGTCATCAATGTCTGTTTGCAGAAGATTTATAAGCAGAACAGAGCCTCAGCTTGCTGTTTGCTGTCATTGTGTGAATCAATATTTAATTATGACCTGGATCCTTGTTTCAATGTTTCACAACAAAGCGGTCCTGCAGTCGTCGGGTTCACTTTGACAGAATATTAAAACTATTTCAGAGACAGATTAAACATTTTAAATATATGCATCTTAGATTATAAATCTGAGTGTAATCTGGTGAAAGACGTCATGTCGCTCATCATGTTGACATATTTGAAAGTTTTGCATTTCCTGTTTATTCCGCTGCAACATCACAACAACCTCTACGGTGATGAAACTATCAGCTTTTTCACGACTTAAAAGAAAGAACTTCCACTTCAAACTCATATTGCAATGTGTGTTGAAACTCTTCCTTCAGTTTCAACACCCTAAACCGACACCAGCAGCTGGATCACATAGCAACGGATCTAGAACACACTTACAAATTAAAAGTGAGCAACTGATATGAGCAAACCCACATTAGGTGTAACCTTCACATGTGCTGCTGAAAAAGAGCTTTTTTTTTATCATTTACCGGTAACCTTCATTAAAAAAAATGTCAATGCATAAAAAACATATTCTTGAACTACTAAATAAAAGCTTGGCTTTTTCATTTAGCACATGCTTTTATTCTGGAAGATTGACAGGTTACTCACAATTATGGGGACAAAACTACATCTTTTTGCTGTATTCAATGGTTATTTTGTCCAAACAGCTAACACTAAAGTGAATCAAAGCCTTTAAAACGAGCAAATAAAAAATATGTACAAATCCTCTCCTTAAACAAAAAACTAGTATTTTTAAGTCCTTTTGACCAAAAAATAAATCAAATTTGTGTAAAAATTCTTAGAAATTTCTTCCCATCCTCTTTTTTCTGGAAAAAAAAATGATTTCTTTTACAGAAAAAAAAGATCTTTCGACTTTAGATCAAAATATCATCCATTAAAAACTTAAAAAACAAAAATTAAACAATGTATTAACACCAAATATGTTTATATTAGCTCCTCTTGTTTTATGACTAGCATTATCAAATGAATATGTTTGATCAGGAGAAAACCAACTGAGCATTTCATCAAAATAAAACAAGACTTTGAACAAAACATAAAAAAACACAATTGAAAAGGTTTTTTTTAGCTTTCGTTTATGACGACTAAAAACACTTTCAAATAACATTGACATTTTTTTTCTAACATAGGAAAGCCACAATGTGTCAGATTTTAGAAACGTTTTTTCTTCTTTTTTTATGTTTTGAAATTCACATAAAAGATTAAAATGATAAACATTTCTCAAAAAAAAAAATGCCACCCTAATCAGTCCCTCTAAAGCTGCATCTTGTCAGTCAGAGATTAGTTTTTGGGTTGGGGTGGGGGTGACAGAGTGAAGATTTGTTGACTCCACCCACTTCTTCAGAGCCTCTTGAGGTTGCTGCCATGGTGCTGTGGTCTGATGACAAAACTGTTGCCCTCGAAAAGAGGATGAACTCTGAGGCTTCAATAAAAGTCCCTTTAGAATCAAGTTTGATGATTTTTTAACTACAGACACACTGCTTTTATGCCACTGTGGAGGTGAACAAACAGAGGATCATCGAGCTGATCTTAAGAGAGTTTTGATACATATTTATTTATGAAATGGTGCAAAAAAAACCCCAAAAAAACTAAGCATTTAGTCTATAAAAAAGTTCACCACAGTGCCTTGTATAGTAACTCTGGTTGTCAATGACAGAGGTCAAAGGTTTCCAGTAGGGGAAGCCAAGTTTGCACTAAGCTACTGTTTTGGTCCATTCCTCCATGTAGATCTTCTCAAGAGCTGAGATCGTTTGGGGCTGTGGCTGGACAACACAGAGTTTCAACTCCCTCAGCAGATTCTCTATTAGACTGAGGCACAGAGACTGGCTAGACCACTCTAGAACCTTGATATACCTCTTACATAGCCATTTCTTTGCTCCCCAGTTGGTGTGTTTGGGATCATAGTCATGCTGGACGATCTAGTCATGTTTTATCCTCAATGTTCTCGCTGATGGAATGAGGTTTTTGTCCAGAATCTAACCATACATGACTCTAATCATCTTCTCCTTACTAGGGACCAGTTAGCCTGTTCCTTTTGCATTAAAATGCATATGGTGTTCTTGGGTTGAAACTAAGCTTTCTCCCCCCTCCAAACACGGCAAATGCTATTATTCCAAAGAGTTGAATTTTGGTCTGATCACATCTGACATTCTCCCAATCCAGATAGTCTCTGGTAAACTTCAGACGGGCCTGGACATGTGCTGGCTTAAGCAGGAGGACCTTCACAGAACAGCAGGATTTTGTTAAAGTAGCTTTTGTTCCTGTGGTTGCTCTCTTTAGGTCCAATTCCTACTGACCACCTCTCCCATGCAGATCTGGGCTGTATCCCAACCGATTCAAAGATTGTTTGTACCACACCAGGTGAGATCTTTCATGGAGCTCCAGGTGGAGATTGTCAGTCGTGTAATTCTTCCATTTTTCTAATAATTCCTCCAACCGTTAATCTCTTCTCATCAAGCAACTTGCTTATTGTAGATTGGTTCATCTCAGTCTTGTTCAGGTCAACAATCCTGGTGTCCTTCGACAGCTCTTTGGTCATGGTGGAGAAGTTGCAGTCTGACTGTATAAAGGTATGGACATGTGTCTTTTATATAGATAACAAATTCATAAGGGTGATATTAATACAAGTAACCAATGGAGGACAGAAGAGCTTCTAAGGAAGTAACAGGTCTGTAGAATCTATTAGTTTCTGCACGTTATACAGATTCATTCTTTTAAAAATTAAATAATTTGAGTTTGTAAATTATTATTTTATAGTCTGTATCTCACAGTTGGGTTTTACAAAAACCCAGGGC
>NC_050532.1:8344990-8351499 GCF_002922805.2 Oryzias melastigma | reverse complement strand
CTTCTATAGAAGTAACAGGTCTGTAGAATCTATTAGTTTCTGCACGTTATACAGATTAATTCTTTTAAAAATTAAATAATTTGAGTTTGTGAATTATTATTTTATATTCTGTATCTCACAGTTGGGTTTTATCTATGACAAAAACCCAGGGCTCTCTCTATAAGTGGGACAACCTGCAGAAAAACACTTATTACTAATAATAATACTCATTAATACTATACTGCATGAGTACTACACAGGCAGTGATCGTTATTTTTACTCCCCCAGCTTGTCACAGGCATAAAAAAGCATATAGAGCACAAAAACACATGCTGTCAAAATACACTTGAGGCTGAATGAATGAGTCATTGCGCTTTCAATGTTGTTTGTGATTTTCTCTACTATTACCTAGCTCCAGAAATTATTCATGGTCTATTTTGATCTGCCTGATTTTATTGCCTCTATTCATTTCGTTCAACATGAACAATGTCCACTACTGGGAGAACATTTTGATATTTGAGTTTTTACTGTTATGATAGCAGGGAAGTTCTAATTGATGTTTGTGGAGCATTAAACAAAGTACAAACTTGTCCAAACAAGAGTGTATACGTAATTTAGAAATGTTCCAAAATACTAGCTCACTGTACTTCCTTTTTCAAGTTTTTGTCTAAATGTTTAGGCTGTACATATGTTTCTACCAAGCGTTTAAAGTTCATAAAAGATTTGAGAGAGAAAAATAAATATACATAAATACAGTAAATTGTAATTAGAAAAATTAGTTCAAAAATGTCATGTAGGACACATTTTATAACTATAGGGAGCTGTGAACTGAGCTATAAAATGCTATGCACAATAGATAGGCACTATTGGTTTTGTTTGACTTGAGCCCGTTAAAGCTGATTGACCGATAAAAAGTAACATTATTATGATATTTACTAGCGTTTAGTTTAGGCAAAAAAATAAATAAATAGATAAAAAATCTAGAAACCTTGTCTATTGTTGATGCTGTGAAAGATTTTTGATTATCAAGTTTTTCTTGTCATCATTTTTTAAAAGTTAATTTAATTAATTTCTTTCAGTCATGTGCAACCATGATCCACAATAAACAAAAGGTCATACACACACCATAAAAAAAAAAAAAAAAACGTGAGTGAAAAGGAGACCAGGTCTTATTCCTCATACCCCTTCAACTAAACACTACACAGCTTTGGCCATTTTACTTTTGCAGAGACATTCTGACTGGATCTCTGAAACACAGAACGATCCAAAGTGACAGAGGCTCATCCGTGGAGTCAAAGATGAAAAACCTTGTTGGCAGAGACAGTATTTATCGTGGTATCTTCTGAACTTGATCAATAATTACATTTATCTCTTTGTTTCTCAACTAAACAGTCAATAATGCTGAACTTCAGCTCCTCTGCACACAAATAATCACAAGACGTGACAAAAACAAAACTTTTCACCACATTTCTGGTTGAAATGAGTCAGGAAAAACCCAGATCTCCTCGGTTATTTTTGCCAGGCCGCTCTCCTCGCCGACAGATAGAGTGACAGGATGCGTGACTGCACCGTCAGCTTCAAGTTTCTGTCAGAGATCCCCCAGCTGACTGAAGATCCTATCTGATCTCAACCCCAACTTGATTGGTGTTTTCTTTCCGAATGAGATAAATCAAAAAACAACTTAAAAAAAGGGAGCACTTACACAGCCATCATGCACATTCAGAGTTGATTCAAGCTTTAGCCTCTGGACGAATTCTCTTCTACCTGTGAAGACAGACATTCATATTTCACTGCTTTTTTATTTAAACAAAAAGTGGGTTTAGATGTTGCAGAGTGAGTTAAATGAATTTTATAACTGTATAACAAACATATGAAACCTAAAAATCGTGTAAATAGATGTAAAGAAAACCAAAATTAGAATAATCCATTCCATCAACACATCAACGGCAGTGCCCGTTTCAGCTAAATTCAGCTGAATTGCTTTTGTTTTTCTTAATCGTACCATTTTTTTCCTTTACATGTCTTGTTATCTTCATAATAAAAGATGATTGGTGCAGAGCAAACTGAATTCTGCCGCCATGCTCCGTGTGGGAAAGCTGTTGTGCTGGAGGTCTCATATAAGTTGTGAAAGCAGCTGCACTTTATTCAAATGAGAGACTGGACATGCACTGACAAGTTGTTTCTTTTTTTTCTTTAATCAGAGATGCAGAATCCAGTGAGTTAAAATACCACGATTGTATCAAAAATTTGGTACCATTTGTAGCAAATAAAGATAATTCTTTCAATATTAATTCTGCATTACATTTTTTATTCTTGCAAAAAGCAAAATTTCACTGAAAAACCGAAATTTGTATGAAAATTTGTTTATTTTAAAAATTCATGAAGAAACCAAGAGGTTGACTTTTGTTTAAAGCTGGTTTAATGGAGCTGTGCTGAAGAAAAAAAAGAGGCTGAAAAACAATTCACTCAAGTAACAATAAATGGATTAAGATAATCCAAAAAATACTATTTCCATGCATCCAAAAGGCTAATTCTTGTTCATTTCTAACTTCCTGATTGTATTAAGGACGCACGCCGATGAAAATTGTGTTTTTTGGTGTTTTTAACATATTCATGCAACATTTTCCTTAATGAGGATATACAGCTGCAGGAGAAAATATGTGAACCCTTCGGAAATACTTGGTATTATGCATAAACTGGACACACGATTGTGCTCAATAAAAACATGAAAACATAAATTGGTGTGATTTAAGCAGGCAATGTTTTTCTCCATTATTGTAATTTAAATTGAGATTAAAAAAACACATCGTGTGTCCATTTCATACAGAAATTGATGTAGTCCCAAAGGGTTCACATACTTCCTCTTGCAACTGTATATTAAAAAAAAATTATGCTTAAAATTGAGTTTTTGAGTATTTCTTATTTCAAATCAGTAATCAAAGGGTTATCTTATCTATATCTGGAGCAGACGAAAAAATGCCATAGAAAAAAAAACAGTGTTTTTATGATTTATAATATATCCTGGGCAGGCCACACAACCTCCTCGCTCTGCTCCATTCTGATGTGTCCGGTTGTGCGTCTTCCTTTTCCTCAAGCTGGAATCTGGCACAAAACTGTACGGTTGGATAGCTCCTATACTGCTCACCATTTTTGTTACTGCGGTAATGTTAGGTTGGGGTTCCGAGGGGCTGAAAGCTAGCAGTAGAATGTATAAACAGATGGGTGAGAGGAAGTGGGGCGGACTTGCTCCGAGTCAGTAGTCCTCCCCACAACTCAGAGGCGAATTTCACATGAACGACTGCCGCTCTGCAGAAACTATGTCCTAGAAAACTTTCTTTTTTTTTTTTATTTGGCTAAAAAGGACATAACTGTAAAGGACTTCTGGGAACACTTGGTGGGATCTATAATAAAACAGGTCATGACAAAAATATTTCCCAACAAATCAGAAATTGGATGAATATTTGAGAAAAAATAAGTTACATGGAATTTTGTTTTGATGAAAAAGCCCTTAAAATTAAAACTCATCTTAGATAAATATGCATGTGTGCAGATGAAGGTAAAATAGAGGAAAAATATACAATAATAAAGCCACTATGAACAAACAGAGTTTGTTCTATTCTGTGAGTTTTTAGGATCTTCTCAGAATCAAACACTATTTTTTTGAATGTTCCACTTTTATAGAAACACACTGAACTCTGGGGTTGTCTTCTAACCTGGGGGGCTGTGTTTCAGTTCCAGATCAAAGCGCCCCCCAACTTGTTACCTTTAACGGCTCCTGACACTAAAAATACCCTGCAGAGCTGTGTGTCTTCTCCCTGTGCACAAGCGCGGCTCGGACTTTATCTCAGCCAAGCTAAAAACAGCTCCGACTAAACCTCTGAGGCACCTGCTCCACCTCAACAGGCGGATATGTCTTCATTCAACCGCCGACCGCCTGACACGACTCAGTGTGCTGTGTGGAGCAGAAGGCTGTGACACACAGCTATATTCCAGCTCCTATGTCATCTGTTCCTACTGGTGTTGTAATCTCAGTGTTTTATTACAACCTACAGTTGAATTTACTATAAAATCTGGATAATTATTCATATTTATAAATAACTTTTGTGTTTTTCAACACTAACAGAAGTCAAATTTAGTCAGACGTAGAGCTCTTATTTAGTTTTCTTTAAAATTATTTTTTCAAACCAGTGAGATTAAATGCCGGCAGGTCCAATGATATTTTTTTGTTTGTTTACTCAGTAATTAGACGCAGTTTTGTCTCTCATGAGACTTTTACTTTGCCAAGTTTGCTTGTTCTCCCAGAGCTCTGGCTTTCTGGCACAAAACAAACATCTCAGGAAGTTGGCATTACTTTTTCAAAACCTTCAAAATAAAACTATTTTTTACAGATGTCGGGAAGCATCTGCAAAAGGGGCGGGCTCACTCTGTGATAATAGTCCCGCCCACAACTCAGATGCCAGTTTCTGATGAACTCTTGCCGCTCTGCAGAAACTATGTCCTATAAAAACCATCAGGTCTTTTGGTTTTGGCTAAAAATGACATAGTAATGATTAAAAAACATTGGGAACACTTTTAAAATAGATAAAATTTACCTCACCTGCTATAAATACACTCTTATGTGCAACATATGTGATTGGTTTTCAATTTTTTTTACAGGGTTAATTACAAAAATACAAAAATGCTCCGTATTTTGTTATTTAAAGCAAAAGCAAAGAGTGAAGAGAACTGAAATGATAATATATTTGTCCCCATGTGTCGCTACATTACACTACAGTGAATGATGCACAATAACATTTTCTGGGCTCTTTAGCCAATGACTTGCGTCAACTTAAACAAAATGACCTCAAAATTAAAGTTTTTGATGATTATTAGAATATCAACTATAATATCATCTTTAAACTTACCATTTTCTTCTGTGTGTTGATTACTAATGTTTATGTTTCCAGAGTAAAAGGATTTGTTTGATTTTTGATTTGCATTATAATTTATCATGTTAATTTTGCACTTAACACGTCTTCACCACATGACAATGACTTGTTAATTCAACCTGTTTATTTTTGTTTGGTAAATATTTTTTTTTCTGGTCATCTTTTCTTGATATATCAACACATTAGCCCAACATACCACTTAAGAAGGTGTATAATACCAATTATCATGTTTAATTCCATTAATACTCCAATTTAAGGCAAACTTTGAAGGGATTTTTTTCTGTATATATACTGTTCTGCATGTGTAGTGACCCTGTAGGTTGCAGCACTGTTATTGGAAGAAAAATCTTTCACTTTCTGTTTGTGTTGATTTGTATTATTTGCATTGTAATATTTCACTTTTATTTAATAAATTCAGGATTGTAACATCTGTATTTAATAAGCAATATTTGCACAAATTGTATTTCTTGAAAAAATGAGAACACAAACATTTGCTGTCAACAGGTTTCCTAAAAAATAATATTACAATATAATAGAGAAAAATTACTATCCACTCAGGCAAACTTTAAAGTGTTTTTCAAGAATTAAATTACACAAAAAGATGGTGCAATCTGAAATTATTTGAATTATTAGCTAATCTGGTACATCTCAACTGCAAATTATTTACATAAACAACGGACTACGACAGGAACTGTGCATACATGACTATTTCTGGGTTGACACTGGGGTGTTCCCCTTAAAATAATCTCCACTAGCAGCCAAGTTTTCTCAGAAATAAGACATTAAGTGGAAACTGTCTAAAGAGGGAGTGACTGCTGTGTTTACACTGAAACAGGCTGCAGCACCCCGGTTTGATTACGCAGGTTGTTTGTTTTGGCCTGAAAAGATGCCTCAGAGTCTGTCAGGAGCTCCTCTGCTCCCACATCACAACAAACCCAGCTCCACTGAGTCAAATGAACATATTCTGCTACACATGTTAGCATAAAAACAAAGGTTTGTTCTTACCCAAGTAGTTAGTCCTGATGGTGTTCGGTTCGTTGTATCCAATTAAGCGTTTATTAACATCCCAAACCAGGTTTCCAGTACAGGACATTGTGACCATAAGTGTGCTTTAAATGACATTAACATTTAAACTAAGCTAACTGTCGTTCCACTCTCTGTTTTTGTCCAGTTTAGTTCCTGTCAAGAGGGACGGGGTTAGCTTGCCAAAACATTCAGCGTCCGCATTGCTAAGAATAAAATCACTGGTTTCCGTGTGGCCTCCGCTTAGTCTCCCCTACCCCAACTGCGTCTGTACTCTCCGGGCAGCTAGCTGTCTGTCCTGCTGGCCCGAGGACTCAGCCACGCATCAGCTGTCACGTCAGGGGGACAATACGCAGTCTCCGGGAGCCCTCCATAACCCGCGACTGTCGGCTCAACTGCGCATGTCCGAGCTTCCGTCATCAAATCTGTGTGAACGCGCTGCACCACGTGACCAGAAAGAACAGAGTCTGTGGTAAAAGCTCACTAAATTAGTTTGAAGCAAATTTGTGTCAATTCAAATCAAATGTATCCTCATTTCTTCATAATATCGAAAAACTTCACGTTTGGATTTATTAAATT
>NC_050532.1:8341256-8344373 GCF_002922805.2 Oryzias melastigma | reverse complement strand
CCCGGGCTTTTATGTTGAAAAATTGATGAATAGTTTAATGTTCTTTACAGTATGTCATCCAAGTATTTTTAATAAAGCTCAAAAAGTAAACTCTGCTAGTATTAATTTACATCTCCTGTGAATATAAACACAAGTTAGACAGTTAAATACTTTAAGTTGTTTAAAGAACATGTATAAATATATCACACTTACTGTACTGTATTAAATTTTAAATTACGTCGGAATAAAAATATTCCTTCAAAGGGAAAATTAAGGGGAAAAGTTTTGTCTATAAATATAAATTGTATACTTAACTTACTTTAGTTTTTTTTAATATTCATTTAATAAAATATTTAACTAGAACTTTATATTATAAAAACATGATCAACTACTGATTTTACTGTATGTATTTACAATCAATTTGAAAGCCTCGTGTTTTTAAAAAATGTTAAATGTAAAAATAGAGTTTTTTAATATCTTTCTGTTCATTTTATCAAATTGTTCATACTTTTAATTGTCACTTAAAGTAATATTAGATTTGTTTTCAAATATGACAAAAAATGCAAAAAATAAAAGAAATTGTCAGTGAAATGGAAAAAAGTTTATACGTGAACACTACATTATAAAAGAATATCATTTAATTATTGTTTTTTTTCATCAAAATATTTAATGTGGTCTTCAAAATTAAAACAAAGCTAAGTTAAAAAAAAATTTTACATTTGTTTTAAACTGAAGCACTATAGCAGGAAATTTATTGAACAAGCAATGATATGTTCTTGTTGACAAACAAAACAGAACTTTTGAAACAGCACTAATAATTTATAAAAAATAAATGTACTCATGGCTATGTTAATAATTGGGATACAATTTCAGTTTTTTCTGTTTTTAGTTATGAAATATAAAGGGGTTTAGCATTAAAAAAATTTCCACTTTACAACAACTTCTGGAATACGAATGTACTGTATGTTTAAAGGAATTACTTACGTCCAGACAATTTCTCTAAAGCCACTGACGAAAAACAACTGAACATTGAACATTTTCAAAAAAAGTAAACTAAAATTTTTTTTATTTAAGTAATAATGTGTAATAATCACAGCTGATAAATATAATTTAAAATGAAAAGCAAGATACACGGTGGCACAGTGGTTAGAGGTCCCTCCTCTCATCAGGAGGGCCCTGGTTCAAACCCCTGCTTGTTATCTTTCTGTGTGGAGCTTGAGTGTTCTACCCATGCATGTGTGTGTTTTCTCTGGCACCCCGGTTTCCTCCTACAGTATAAAAACAAGTTTCATAAGTTCATTTGGTGTCCCTAAATTGTCCCTTGGTAAGAATGTTAGTGATGGTGTGATCAGCATCTGCTGAATAAAGAACAAATCTATTTTCCAGATGCTGCAACATCATGCATCATCTCCTGCTAGAGAAGAAGGTTAGTGGACTACTTCTGTTTCTAGTTGCCATGGAAACAAACAAACTCACATCTAAAAATCATTGGCCAGAGGGTGTCAGTGTTGCACAGGATAATTCTTCAAATCCTTTGGCGTTCTGAGTTTGGGAATCAGAATCTTACAAAGTTTTTATAAACACAATAAATATTCATTCCATGCATGAAAACTTATCTAAATTTTAGAATAATTTAGTAAAGATGTCTTATTTTTTTAAGTAATTGCTACTATATATATATATATATATATATATATATATATATATATATATATATATATATATATATATGTATAATTTAACTTAATAAATAAGAGCAAAAAGCTGTCTTGAAAATGAGTTCTAACAGGATTCACCAACTTTTTAGACTCATTATCTCAGTTTCCAAAAGTCTCTAATCTGTCTGTAACTTGGAGATCCCCATGATCAGCTGTGTATCTGGAATTCATCCATGAGATTACTGTAATCCCATTTAATGTACTACGTTACTTTCTAATAGCTGCCGACAGAAATGCAGCCACAAGGAGATCTCAAGAAATTCAGGATGAAAGAGGAAGTGGTCATGAGAAAATAAACTACATGAAAACTAAAAGTCTGTCAAGCGGATGCTAAAAAATTTCCAGAGATTTAAAAATTCCCCAAGTGAGCTCAGCACTTTGAGTTTCTTAAGTGGAGGTTCTTTATTGTTGTTTACAAGCAAAAAAGAAATTGTTTTATCAAATTGGATGATACAAATGTATTTTCATTAAGTAATTGAATTATTTATTCTATTTAAAGAATGAAATTACAACATAAATTCAAACCTAAGTTCTCTTTATGTTTAAGATGGTAAAAATTAGTCCAAAAGTTCAAACGAATGAATGAGCCTCCTCTGAGATCCATCATTATCATCCCTATTTTCAGTCAGCTCCTCTGACTCTCTCTTTGAAGCTCACATCTGCAACAGTGCAGTAGCACACATTTCTTTGATGAGCTGCTGGAAGACTCTAGGAAGAGAAAGGACCAATCTCGAAAACACACCACTTTAGGTCCATAAACATAAACATGCACATTACTTTATGGAGTTTTCTTTCTTTCTTTTGTTTTAATTGCATGTTTTATATTCTCCTGAGAGTATATGTGCAGATGTAAAAACTTCAAGGACATTCAGTTGGTGAAATTCCCATATTTATGCTGTGCCTTGCTAAAATAAAGTGGGCCATTTTAACCAGTTCTATTTGTGGATGTATATCACTTGTTTGTTGCACTGTGGAAGATACTCATGCATATTACACTTTAGAAAACCTTGCTAAATAAAATTGTTATTTACCCATCTCTGCTTTCACTTTCTGTAGTTTGCAATGTATCAGATTTGATCACAAACTTCTTCTAAAGCCTTCTGAGGACCTTAACTCAGTGAAGCAAACAGGAGTGCATCATCTACAAAAAACAATGCTACAATCTTGTGATATATGAAGCAGAACCCCATAAGTGCTGGTACAGCACCACTTTGGCCTCAAAAAGTTAAAAGGTGTTCCTCTTCCACCAAAACCTACTTTAGGGTTCCTCAAGTGCCACTTGTGCACCAACCTCTTAAAATAATCGCTTTAGTGTCCCACCGCTACCCATGCCTGCTAGTTCTTGTTTACAATGGCTTCCACTTTTCGCTGTTAAATGTTCTTACATTTTAAAAACAATCTTTGGGGAAATATTCCCTAA
>NC_050532.1:8292161-8340940 GCF_002922805.2 Oryzias melastigma | reverse complement strand
CTACCCATGCCTGCTAGTTCTTGTTTACAATGGCTTCCACTTTTCGCTGTTAAATGTTCTTACATTTTAAAAACAATCTTTGGGGAAGTATTCCCTAAACAAAAGCTGGGAAGTGGCAAATACAAATCCACAGGTTTTGCCGTTTGTAGGATGCCAATGTACACGTCGAGGTCTGGCTCATCTTAGCTGTGGACCTCGCCTCTGGCTCGTCTTAGCCATGGACCTCGCTTCTGCACCTCTGCTCCTCAATCACCTAATTTTTTTGTGTTTATTGATATTTCTGCAAACATTTACCATTCAAGAAAGTATCTTCTCTATTTGATCAACATCATCTTCTCTAGTCTGCTCTGTTCAGTTGTGGGCCACATCATAGCAAGCCTGAATTTTTGTCTTTGGTTCAAATATTTATTATCATTTACCTTGTGAATCTTGTTGAAAATAGTAAACACAAGTGATTAACAGTAACTGTTCACACTGACACTGCCCTTGGCTCCAACACAGCATCACTTGAGAGCTGATTACTTACAGTGTGGTCCTCATGTGTTCCTTGCTTGTGTCATGATTTCAGGTTTAGGCAAGCTGAATGCTGGTGAATCACAGCCCAGATATGACACATCCCCTCCTCCTCCCCTTCACCACAAGGCTCCGTTCATATCACAGCTATTTTCGTGAAGTCTTCATTTACAGAAGCTTTACATAGACTCCATCTTCTAATGAGGTGGCAAAAACACAAGGTGATACATTTCATTTTGACTTTCTGTGAATGAATTTAATTGGCGGAGGAGCTATTGTGGTGATGTCAAAAACGATATGGGTTATTTATTTATTATTTTATAAAACTGAAAATTTTAATTTTGGATTTATGGGTGTGTATGTGGTTTGACAAATTATGATAGTTACATAGTTTGTCAGGTATTTATAACTTGTGATGCACAAACATGTCCCGTTTCATGACATTTAAACATGCTGTTACAAAAGAAACATTTTACAAGTACTGTAGCTTCTGGTTTGGAAGTAAAGCTAACTTTCTCCTTCTCATTCTGACTGAAGAGTGCCCCTTCAAAAATTGATGATTCAGCTTTGTGCTTACTACTCATACAGCCAAGGTGCATAATGCAAATGAAAAAAAAATATGAATACAGGCTAGCTAATTACCCAATTTTTAATCAATTAAATGATGAATAAAAATTCACAATTCACTTATAGAAAATTACAGACATTGGTCTGGTAAACCTTTGTGTTGTTTTGTGTCCATTTTTTTTTAAAAATCATCTCATCTTCTCAGAGAAGTACAAATGTTTCCCTTTAAAATCTGTTTATTGAAGCCCATGTTGTACTATTTATGAGAAAATAGTACAACAACAGTTTAAGCACTTTTATGATGTGAATTTGGTGGTATAAAATCTTGTAGCATGTGAGTTTTTGCATATATTTTGTTTTGACACCTCCAGTCAAATATTTTTCTTAACAATATAACAATAAATGAAACTGTGCAATTGTCAGGAAAAAAATGATATAAAGTTGGGGTGGTGTATCATAAACAATCATACTGAGGAAATTTAAATTCACCTCTTCCAAAAAGTTAGGGATATGGTGAAAAACTTAGAGGATATCATATGTACAGAATTTGTTTCCCTTGACAGATTTTTTGGGATAGGGAGACCATTGTATCTGGGTGATAGACACACCTCATTTAGTGTTTTCCCCAAAATTTTCTACAAAATGTTTCGTCAATTTCAACATTGTGTGGAAATAAAAAGCTGATTTTGCCAGTAAGTCTTCAAACAGCTATGAACACATAAAGTAACTTGGTTATTGAGCAGCAACACCTAGTCATAGTGCCCCTTCAGCTCAGGAGATGTGGGAGGTGAACTTGGTGGAAATCAAAGCGTCATCAGCAGACTGTATCGAGACACAAAGCTACTGGCAGAGTGTGTGACAGACCAAGGAGTGGAAGAAACGGAAAGCAACAATGACCAGTACCAAAAGACCTCTGCACAGGTTTTGTAAATGCCACACAGCTGCAGAACCGTTTACCAGATGTGAGGGGTATTGGGGTTTAAGGACAAACCATTTACAACTGACTCCACCAATTTGACCAGAATGCCTAACAACCTTTGCAGATGACTCCAGTGACACCAAGTCACCACCGTGAACGTATACAGGGGGCACAAGACCATGTGACCTGGACAATGCAGCAACGGTCTGCTGTCCTGTTAACTGGGTCAGCTTGCACATAAATGATGGTCATTGGTCGTTGTTGGAGAAGGCGAGGTGAATGCAAGGTTCACTTAGGTGGAGGAGGTTCAACCATCTAAACAGGCATCATCAGTCAGAGAAAAGCCAATTTGGTTATTGTAGATGGTCCAATCACTGCACTTTCTTACCTCAGAGACATTGTAGAACCCATATTATCACTCAGTTTCACCAGTACACCCCCAACTTTCTGTTCATGGATGATAATGCTCCACCTCATTCTGCCAGCATTGTCACAGTTGGATTGAATTGGGAGTTTCTCGTGTGTTATGGCCAGCAAAGAGCTCTGAGTTGAACCCTATAGAGCCCATCTGGGACCAGCTGAGGACTGATGATCATTAAAAATCAGGCCAAGCACTCGAAAAATAACAATATCTCTAACGTTTTGTGAGAAGTGCAATAATGATGCCCATTTCCTCTTTTAAAATGTGTATTTTCAAAGTTTATGTACTCTTACACACAATTGAAATTTCTTGAGTAAGAACACTGAAGTATATGCAAAAGAAACGTGGATCTCATTTGATCACATTGAGTCAATGATGTCCTACTCCCATCATCTTTTGAAATATTGTACAAGCTTCCCTCTGAGTTCTCTGTTTATAATTTCTCCCACTAGCTTACAGCCCCTCACACCCCCAACCTAGCATTACCAATGCAACAAAAATGGCTAGCACTGTCTGAGCTAGTCCCATAGTTTTTAGCCAGATGTCAGCTCAAGCGAGGAAAACAACATACATGGATCTATTTGTCTACAAGTGGATGCATCAGAATTGGGCCAATTGTAGTACCTATTGCAGCCTTTTTCCAAAGACCTTGTTTTGGTCTGCTCCTGATTCACAACAACTTGAATACAAAAATGCAATTTTAATTTCAATTTTCTTTATATTTGTCCTACATTATTAGAAAATGCTACAAGAACATGCCAAAAGCATAAAATATATTAATTTAATTGAAGTCAATTTTAACAAAACACATGAACATCTATTTAAGCAGAGTATTATTTATCTTATTCTATTTTTGCATGATATAAAATACTTTATTAAGTCACGGGGGCGGTTTCTCAAAATATAACGTGACCTAACAGGTTCTCCGGCAAGGTAGGAGACCTCTCCTTGTTGGGTATGGTAAAGTTTGGAGCCCCCTCACGCCCCGCGGGAGTTTGCTCTGCGGTTTAAGTCACGGGGCGAGAGAAGGGAGGGGAGGGGGTGAATCTGCAGGACTATCACCACGCCTCGGCACGGTGGATTCGTCAGCCATATTGACTGGCTCTTCTCCGCTCGCGGGAGGCAGGCAGGCAGGCGGAGGAGTTTCCTCCACGGCGGAGCTCGGTGTCTGCGTCCGGCAAACGGCGTAAAGTGCGGGAAGGTGGAAAGCGCTCTATTTTTACCCCTCCGTGGATATATTAAGAGCCGCTAGAGAGGGTGACAGCTGGACAGACATCCTCGGAGCAGCCAAGGCGTTTAGAGGTGAGTTTTTTATCGCCTTCATCTCTCCCCCCCTCTTGTCTTCCCCTTAAGCCGGTCAAGTAGTTGAGGATTTGTGTTCCTCCGCAGGCTAATAAACGAGCGCCTAACGGGGCTCTCCCCTTATCCGCGGAGTACCGTTAAAAACGCCGCTAGCGCCTTTAACTTCTTATATAGCACAGCCAACAGGCGGACAGATTAGACGCGGCGTGGTTCGACGCCAATTTCTTTTCTTTCAGCTATTCCTCCATTTCGAACCGGCTTCTTACACTTTTTTCAGGACACGGGGGGGACGGGTGAGTCAAAGCACGGTCTAAACGGGCGATGTTCCGCTGTGCCGAGGTGCTGTATTTAAGCAAATGTTATGAAACGCAGGAGTCAGTCGGGGTAATTAGATACCTTCATACTAAATGACCTGCAGGCGACTCCTGAACTACATTACAGCAGTCGTTTTCCTTCTCTCATCAGTGTCATTAATGGATTCACCCGCAAAGTAGGCTAGCTTAAAAGCTCGTTCTGTTGGGTTCTGCTGTGAACGGAACTTCTTGTTTGTGTTGGATTTGCCGCTTCATGGTCTCTAAATCTCAAATTTATTTCGCAAACTTTCATGTCAAGAGTTTTATTCTAGACTGGCTGCTACAAATATAAAAAGAAAAGCAGAGAACATAGCTTTATTAAGACTGTTAGAGCGCGTGGATGCTGTCCGTCCTCGCGGAGAATGTTAAATTCCGCTATTTGTTTGTGTTTTTCTATTATATTCACACACAATTAGTCTTAAACCAAAATAACTAAAAACGTAGAATAATTGTTGTAATTATCGTGGTGTTTTATAACGAATTTATTTTTTCAGTCATTCATTGAAGTTACTTTTTGCCCGTAAACGGTAGTTGTCAACGCAGTCGTATTAGCGCGCCCACACATGATGCTAGCGGTCCATATTGCACAAACAGACGCTCCGCCGGCGTCACAGCCTTTGGCAGCTGTTGATTGGTCTAATTGAAACAATGAGGGGATTTAATTGGCTGTCATCGCCGTCGCTCAAACCTTTCCTGTTACTTTCTGGCGCCGCCCCCTCTGGGACTAAATTACAACTCATTTGAGGAAGAGGTTCTGGATCATGACATGAGATACCTTTGACGACTGGTTTTAGATTTCTTCCACATGCACTATTTTTTTCCCTTTTTTGTTTGGTGATCTGTTGATTAAACAATCCAGAAAATTGTATTATTTTGATTGCATTTATTTATAGCACTTACAGGGAGATGAGCCTGCATGTTCACTCGTCACCTCAAAGTTGATTTCTAAATATGTGTTGAAAAGCATTTTCGCACATTGGTTTACACCTGTATGATGTAATGACCTCCTTATATTAAGAAAATCTTATCCTGACCTTAACCTGTGGTTTTTCTGCTCTGTTACAAATTAATTTTATTTTGAGATAAACATATATTTTCCAAATTATTTACCCTTTTAGCTTTTTAGAGAATACCTGCTATAGGTAATTTGGACTCGTTTTCTTCAAAAACTCATAAGTCTATCCTAAAGTAAGACTACTAATTTTGACCTTTAACTTAGGATTTGAATGTACCCATATTGAGATAAATTCTTCACACAGCAGAGGTGTGATTGTTCAAAACATCTCCAGTGTTTGTTGTGGTGTTGTGTAGTGATAATGTGACTTCTTGACAAATTAATTGGACGATATTACAGCCAATTTAGTGACTTTTCTAGTTTCTATCAAATATTACTTATTGATATTATGTTTTAAGACATTTTATTTCAGGTTACTAATTATTGATACATCTCTATACTCCACAGCAACATAGATATAAGCTATAGTAAAAAAATATATATAAAAATAAAACCAGAAATAAGCATTTCAGTCATTTGCTCAATCAAAAAAAAGGGTGAACATAGATTTAATTGTACAAATTGAAATTTAATTAGGAATTTTTTATGTACTTTAGTATGAATATTTTACACTTGAACATTTCAAGAAAACGTCACAGTTGCTCACTAAGATAATTGTAAACCTTGCCATTCTCCTCTGCCCAACATTGGCCTAATATTTGTGTGTTAAAGCAAACTTTTAAAAGTCACGCTTTCCATTAGTTTTAGTGGATACATTTATATATGGATAACTTCTAAAAGTTGGTTCGTACACAACAAAAGGCCAGATGACTGAAAAAAACAACATAACATAATCTGGAAAGAACTTGCAAGAACTATGCAATTTATTTTTAACCCATCACCATAATCAAATATTTGTTGCATCTGCTGTGGGAATAGCCTCATGCGGCCGTGGTGCAGTGGTAGGGCGGTCGACTCCTGATCAGAAGTGAGCGGGTTCGACTCCGCCTTGCCTGCCCATGTGTCGAAGTGTCCTTGGGCAAGACACCTAACCCTGAATTGCCTCTGGTGGGAGGTTGGCGCCAGTGTTCGGCAGCGGAGCCCCCACCAGTGTGTGAATGTGTGTGTGAATGGATGAATGGGTCTGTGACTGTGAAGCGCTTTGGGCCCTCGAAGGAGGGTAGAAAGCGCTATACAAGTATACGCCATTTACCATTTACCATGTAATGAATCAAAATATTTGGAATGATATACATCTACTTTATGTCTTTAACTTCCTTAGCTGTTACTCGTGGGAACAGTACATCTTCTGAGTGTATTGAACTCAAGGTTTCCCTCATCTACTATCAACTTAAATGTTGTTGTTTTTTCTGCCACTGTTGCAATGTGGTCGAGTTGTTGTATTTTGCTGTTTTGTCGCAATGCTTAATGTGATGGTAGCTGCAGTGGGAGGTCCCATTGACTTTTCACGGGAGTTCTATGCTTGAGCTTCTTGTGTAGTATAAAATGTCCTGGCAGAAAGAAATGATTGTTCTTTCAGCTCTGGGTTTGACAATAAGTGTTTTGCTTCTCATGGAGAATAAAGCGCCCTTTAAGCCCCGACAGGCCCTATCAAAGGTTTACTGACAGATCCTATCTAGTGTTTCTTGCCCCAACAAACACCTCTGTGTTAAGCTTTTCCTATCTTGTCTCTCCATCTTCATGGGTCATGTTGTCTCTTGAAATTGCTACAAAAATGTTTTGCAAATATAGTATTTTGGCAGAACCCCCAAAGTGCACGCAAAGGATAAAGTATTGTATATTAACTGTGGAGCGTCTGAAATCTTCACAACACTTTTTACTGGCTGTAGGAAAAGTAGGCTGTTATAGTCTTACCTGTCAATATCAATCTTTAGTTTGTGTTCAGGAGTTAATTTCATTTTTTCTTGTGGTCTGTAAAGATCTAGTCTATGTTTTTCCTACCCTCTTATGTTTTCAAACCCTCTTGTGATTACTACAACTTGATGTCTAAACTGCGCTATGCCCACAGATCACGACTGTGTCATGATCTGTGGGCAGCCATTAATGCAATACAGTGTTTCCTCACTATGTTGCGGTTCACCTTTCCCAGCCTCGCCGTTTTCCAGATTTTTGTCAGTGAACTTTTTCTTTTTAATATCACACTGTGTTCTGCATCTTGATTGACTGTAGACCTTGTTAATCAATCTCCTTTGTGCCATCTCTCCTGTACAGCAACACCATGGCATATTTAATTTGCCAATTTTTTCTAAAACTGATCGCACGCAGATATTTGTTTTCTCCAATACTGGACACGTTTTTTTTAAGCTTTGAACTTTGAGAGTTTTAAGCAAGAGACAAGTGTGAAAATGTTTGTCTGAGAAAAGTCTTTAAGGTGTGTAATGATGGGGTTTTATATCCTTAGAATACCTATAGTCCTACTTAGTGGATTTCACCTATTGCAGGTTACTTTTACAATGTTATCTCCTGTGATAAACGAGGGATAACTGTACATGTTTGATTGTAAAACTCCTCTAAATCTACTGGTCTGCTGATCATAGCATATGATGAAAAAGATGAATGTTTAAGAGCTACAATTCCTCCTGATGTGTTTATGTTTCAGTTAGAGTTGTAGACTGGTTGTTTGTTTCATTTTATTATCACTTAGCTCACTATCTACTCCTGAGAAAGCAGTTTGTAGAGCAGTCGTAGCAATGAAACCTCAAGCTTAGCAGTTGTTACAGCTTCCTGTTGTCAAAACAGCTGTGGTGCTGGTGACTTTTGTCTCTGGGTATGCACTTCATCTTTGGCATTGACAGTGGGAGGTTTTGTAGACTTTGCAAATGCGCACATACCGATGAGCAAGTGTTAAAGTCTTCCCATGAGGAAACCAGTATACAAAAAAGTTTTGCAGTAATGTGCACATGCATGTCCTCAAAGTTTCTAAATATCTCTAAATGTTGTTAATTACATTGACAAGATCATAAGCAGAATATCAACAACCACCCATCAAAGTTCTAGAAACCAAAACCTTATGTATTTTCTAAGGCTTTTGATTATCCCAGATGTCTGTTTGCAGTCTTAGAAACTTTTGTGTATTGAGTACAGCTATTTAAAACATTTAGGAGCTTGAAAGTATGGTTTCATTGTGCAAGATTCCTATACATGTGGTTTTAATTACTGCATTTTTGAATAAAGAAAACTAGCCCTTTTATTTGAAATGAAGACATTTCACAGTGTAATGCTTGATTTTAAAAATTCAAAACAGGAATAGCATAGAAAGACTGTATTCTTTCAAACCAAACAGCATTGTGGTGTTGTCGAGCTTCCTTCCCATTGCATTTGGGTGTGTCTTAAATTCTTGCATTTTATTTCCCTTTTCAGAGAAGTTGCAGTGTAGCCCACTTCATTTCAGCAGATGGTTTGCCCAGTGAACATTGCATCCAACATAATACAAGGGAATAAATATTTAGCCCTAATTTGTTTACTGAAAGTATTTTTTGGTAGATTTCATTTTTGACTAGTATTTCTGAAAGTGCATTTGAAACATTATTACACATTCAGAAACTCTTGTTTGTCTTTCTCAATTTGTAACAGCGAAGAGAGGATTGTTATATTTCACAGTTTCTACATCGTATTTTTTGCAGTTTTCTCTTGCTAACCATTTAGAATGCATTCGAAATGATGATCAACCAAAAATACTTTTTTTTTACAGTTCTTTTTTATCAGTCAGTCATTTTAAACTTGCTCTGTTGCTAGTATATGATTGAAGTATTGAAATTGCAGTTTTAGTAATGTTTTGTTTAAAATTATTTTATTCAGGGAGCACAGTTTAAGTAAAATAAGCATGTTCAGTTAATAAATGATTGTTGACAATATATGTATGTATATATATATATATATATATATATATATAGCAAGATAATAGATAATTAAAAACACGTTTTGCAGGATTTAGTAAAAATAACATTGAATGTTTTTCTTTTTATTTAATTGTTGATGCATACAGAGGTTTAATAGGGAGGTTGCACTGACGGTCTTTATTAACCCTCAAACAGCTGCAGCACAATAAAGTCACCTGACCACCTGGAAAATATATAGTAATGTTAAGACAACATGTACAATAAAGTTGATCAAAGTTTTTTACTTTTCTCATACATCCCAAATATCTAGATGATACAACTTTAAATTTATTTACGCCTTCAGCCATCTTCTACTTTATGATGTACAGAATATTTTCTAAAAATTCTCATGCTCTTGATTGGTGAATGATTTGATACTGTAGCTTGTGGTCAAAACATTGAAGCTCCCACTGCTTACAGACAAAGTGAGACTTAAAAGTTTGTGTACCGGTATTTGTTGTTATCATGCTAACAACACACCCAGAGGTGAATAAATGTATTGAAGGAGCAACCAAATCATTTGCAGTGTCATAGAATTCTGTGGCAATATGTTGAGTAAATGATTGTGAGACTTTTACTGATCTGGCTTGTTAGGATCTTTGTCAGCAAAAAAGGGGCTTGCTAGCAGAAATTTTACTACCAGCCTAGTTAGTTTTAACTTAGGTTTTTGGGCTTTAGGAAATTGTACGTTTTGCTTTGATTGCTGCTGGAGCTGAATGTGTCTGTGTGGTGGGAGGGTTGTAAAATGCCGTGCACCCATTGAATCTCAAGAGTCTCAGCTTTCTAGTTGTAAACTTGGAGTGCACTTTAGAGAGAGGAGAGCGGACAGTCAAGCCATTGAGTTTCTACCCGGTCCAAACACCATCTCAAAAATATCTCTGAAAGTATCAAGATCATCTTTTGGGCCATTTTTATTCTCCAAACCTGTGGATCCAAACGTACATTAACCAAATTTTATTTATTTATTTTTTTTGGTCGTTTTTTTTCCGAAAGGATATTATTAAATTTATTATTATTTTAAATATAAAGGAAACAATAGTGGTATTTTCTTTCATTCTTTCACACCAGAGCTTTAGCTCCAGTGTTGACATTCTTTCAACTACTGTAACTCTTCAACCGTTAACATAATTCCGGCTGATTTTTGTCGCAGAGATGTTGATCACGTGAACAGTTGAGGAGTTGCGTTATGAGAATTTATTATTATTTTTTTAAGTTTTCCTTAAACAATAAGGTGATTGCAGTATCATTTTATGAGAAGGGGTTTTTTTTGGTTTGGTAGATTAACTTTTTGATCAGGATTGAAGGCAGCAGTGTGACTGAAACATCTTTTTCTATATGATATTCAGTCTGTGACCAAATAACTTATTTTTTAACTAACATGTCACTAATCAAACAAAATAAAAAAAAAAAAAAGTTTTCCTTTAATGATCTTCATTCCAACAAACATGTACTGTCAATCCATAGAAGGAGAATGTGAAAATAAAGGTGGGACCACAATAAAAAGCTCAGCAAAATGCAACAGGATAAACTTGGATAAAATAATTGAAAAAAAGTACAATGGACTCAGGCTGCAGTCTTTTTCTGCATGAATGGTAACCTGGAAGCTACATCCACTGGGAATGACCTTCTGTTGCACTGAATGAACAAACATGCCCTGTAGGCTTTTGCATCCAGGTAGACTAACATGCAGACATGCGGTTTTAAAAAGCTCGTTTTATACCCTGTGGTGCCAAATGCAGTCATTTCATAGAGTTAATAAAGGCTTGAACATTTAAATATATTAAATACTTTTTCATTTTCCTAAATTAATCCATGAGTGAATTGTTGTAAGATGCAACACAGAAACTTAAAAGATTGCATCTGAAATTATATATTAGTATTTAATGGAATTCATTTGAATGACAAGATATTTAAGCATTCAGAGCCTTTACCTTACTCCTGGCTGCAGGTATATGGGTCAAGACGAGCTTTGAATATCAATGGGTCTTGTGTTCACTGTCTCGCTTTCTCTTTTCCTTTCACAATTGTGCTCCTCACCCTTCAAATAATTCACCTCGCCTGTCCCGTCTCCTGCTTCTGATAAGATAAATTAACTTGGGGAAAGATGCAGAGCTTGAGCAAAAATGGTCAAATGGGAAATTTAAGCCAATAAATGTGTCTTAACGTTGAGCTGCATAGTAAATGTGTTTTTTAAAAGTAGTTACATTTTCAACATACTTGTAAAACTTTATTGGATGTTATTTTAAAAGTTATTTAGTTTTTGAGTTGACTATCAACTATAAACATCTGTACATCAAAACTCTGTTGGAAATTTTTTTGTTTTTTTGGTAGTCCCAATAGATAAGGTTCATAGTTCTATGAAGTCAGACTCAAAAATTTGTGGATCCTTTTTTGATATTTTATTGCTTGTTTAATTTTGAAACATAAAGCTGGCAGTCTTGGAAATCCCATAGAACAAGCTATCACCAAAGTATTCTTTGTTTGAAATGTTGCTATGGAAACTGAGGTTAAGTCAAGGTGGCAGCTGCTGGTTTCAGACACTATAAATATTTTGGAAATGTATTGTTTAAAAAAAAGCTAATAGTATGACTGCATCTATTGTGTTACAATCATGACTACATTTCTTGCTGGGGAGGAATTTAGACTCCCAAAAAATGTCAAGTTTGAACTATGAGTTCACACAGTTAGCTTTTTTGGAAAAGCAAATACAGATTTTTTTTTCCCCCATGTAAAATATAAATTTGGATTGGAAAACTTTTGTGATATTACTGTCCATTTTAAATGCTCTTATACTTTCAGGGACTGATAAACAATTTTTAAGTTTTGTTTGTCTTGTAATTTGGGGACTGTTGAATCTGTTTTGACTCCATATGCTGCTAAACATGTCAGTCTGCAATGAGCTGATCGATTTGATAGGGGAGCTGGATGATGGAGTTGGTCTTTAGAGACTCGTAAGAGATGTAGAATGGATCAACAGATGTTAATTTTGGAAGCTGAAAATGGGTCACAACTGTACTGCTCACACAGCCTCTCAGTCAATGCGCAGGCCCCTCTTTCACACGTTTTTACTTTTGCAGCTGCTGTAACTGTCCACACACCCTCAGAAGAGCTTTTCTACTGAGAAATATACCCTTTGGCATTTGAGGTTAAGGTGAAGCAAAACCGTAGCTCCATCATCCCTCATCTGATTAAGAAGCACAAAAAGAAAGTGCTTTCTGTTTCATGCTTCAAATCAGTGGGAAGTGTGTTTACTACATTTGAGACTAAAGTTCAAATCAAGCTATAAGTTGTTATTTTTGTCAACGAGCTCCAAGATGACCTATTGGTGTTTTAACAAAAAGTTGTTCAACAAGTTTTTTAGTAGCAAATGGGAACTTACCTGCATGACTTTAACTTCTTCTCTCATAGAACTTTCTATTTTTTTTCCCCTCATGTTCTTGTGCCTCGTATGTGGTTCTGTGCTTGCCGTCAAAGTCATCCTCTTAAAAAGCTTTTTCTGCCTCTGGTGCTTGGTCTCTATAATTACTTCAACTATTCAGGAAGTTGCTTAAGTGCCTGTAGTCCAGTTCTGATCATTTGGCCTTGGGATTATCCGATTGTCTATAGTTTCTCTACAGGTTAGGGCTGTGATGATCCATTCATCAAAATTAAATTGATTTTTACCAAAAACTGCAATATTTTTTAAGTAAATCCATTAACCCATTGTTTTTTTAGGCAATGTCTTTTATTTAGTTTATTTATGCTTTTAAGACAAAAAACAAACATTTAATTAGTGTTTAAACCAATCAACATTTTGTTGAAAAGCGTTCCAGTTTTATTCAGTTCGGATAACAGCTATCTGAATACAGTTTTTATAACCCAACAAATATTGTCTTGGATTAGAAGCTTGACAAATGCACCAATGCTTAGTGAATTGTTTAGAATCAGAAACTGATTTGGAAACTTTCAAGTGGAAGCCAAAAATCCGCACTGTATCATACAAATTCAGTCCTAGTAAGGATTTGATAGCATCAACGACACTTATTTTCACTGAAAGTGGATGCATGTCTAATGTGTTCTTGTGGTTGGAGCTCTTGCTAGTTGCCCAAGAAGATCTTATTTCACTAATCTTATGTCATTGCCTTGTCCAAGTCACAAATTCTTGTACAGGTTTTGATTATTTAAATCAAACACAATTTCTGATTCTGTTTTTACTCTTCCATGATCTGTCAACAACAATATCTTCACTGTTTGGATTATGTGTAATCTGTTTTTATTTTTTAGATTTAACAGTTTGACTAGGTTAAAATGACTATCTGTGCTTTGTTTTGAGGCTTTTGTGTTGCATGACAGGAGCTAATGCATTGCAGATGTAGGGTAGAGTTGGATGTAGAGTAGGTTAGGGATTGTCCTGCAGGGAATTCCCAGAGATTTGGTTCATCATGACAATATAAACTGTAGGGCTAAAATTATAAAGTTGATGATAAATATTGAATTGATCTATGCTTAAAAAACAGGATGGATTTGTTAAGTCTATGCATTTTTTAAGTAAGTTTTTGCTTTTATTTTTTTTTACATTATCTACTTTCAATGAGTTTCTAGTGTATTTAAAATTTCCTTGATGAAAGTTCCACTTTTGTTTAGAAAAATCTCAAATTTAGTAAAAAAAAAAAACCACAACCAGAAAGCAAATTGTCTTAAATAGAAACTAGAAAATAACTTAATATTTATCTATTTTGACTTCAATCCTGAACTTGCAAATAAAATTAAATTGATTCAGTTTTTAGCTGCTTTTCCCTGCCATAATTAACATTCAATGGTTATGTTTTTTTAAAGTTTATTCCAAATGTTGTCCACTAAGCTCCAAACATCTAATTGTGCTTCAGCTACTGAAAACCTTTTTCTGTAGCCAAAAGAATGGAAGTAGATTAAATCTGTTCATCCACACCCACACAATAGGCGTGCACGTTTACAAGATGATTCTTCATGCTTTGTGTTTAGTTTGTTTAAATAAATTTGAAACCAGCTTGCAACAAAAATATGAGGCAAAAGTCTACAACGATATTCAGAGATAATAATATGTGATCATCATACCTGGAGGAGTCACTGTAGATTATAAATAGTTGGGATTAAGAATTCTTTATCACTCAAGTCCTACTTAAACTCTGTGTTGAAACGAGGTATTTTTCTGCCCTCACCCTATCAAAAAGTATGACTTCTGTGGACCCCTCCAGAGTGCTTTCTTTATTTTGCAGGCTAACCATTTTATATCACAAAGTGATTTAATACAATTTTGCGTAAATCTTCATATACAATGCTGCTGTTGTTTTTTCTTTACTTTAGATTATCTTCTTCAGTTAAAACAATGAATTCAGTTGCATGTTTACATAAGGACCATGTTTTCAGGGCTCCAACTGAATATGTTCTTGTAACATGCGTTGTGGAGTACACGTCATTATGTTTTTGTTTTGTCTTCAAACACAGGGCTATTATCAGTTTTTATCATCAGAGTAAGTTAACCCAATTTTCAAGTAGAAGTTGTCATTTTGCTGCATCACCAAGTGTTGTACGCCTTTTCTGTATTAATAGTGTGGTGTTAGGAAAGCAATAAAAACCTCAGTGTTCATTCACTGCTGTCCCAATTGTGGTTTCAGAAACGGCAACAAACTGCTCAATACCAGTGAGCAAAACAAAACCACAATTAAGCTTAAGTGTTATTTAAAGCCAATATTATTAAGTACCATGCATTAAGGGTTTTGAATTGATAACAGAGAATCAAGTTATTAAATGATTATATATGACTGTATTGTCTATCTCTCTGATGGTTGCTGTCTCTTCGCTTACATTTATTATTAGAAGCGGTTGAAAAGTCCCCTGCCTGCTAGTTTAAGGCTAACACCCAAATGTCTTTGGTTTCTGTTTATTTCAGGCGCCGGTGCCCCAGAGAGAAGCAGGAAGACGGAGGACGATTTCTTTCTATTTAATCGGCAACTAGGAGAGAGACGAAAGATGCCCAAACCGGTTAGTACCTGTTATACTGAGATTAATGGGAGTGGGGGGATTAATGATGGATTTATAAAGTATGCTGGACAAACCCACACAATGAGAAAGAGAAAATGGCTCTTCTGCTCTTCTGATTTTACAAAGTTATGGCCTCAGACCACAGTAATGGAGTTTTTTTTTCTCAGTTGCTTGTTTTGGAAGGCTTTTGATATCTAAAGTGTTTGTGATTCATGGGGGGATTTTTTTTAATGATTACCCCAAGAGGCAATTTATATGTAGAGGAACTGCAATATTTATATACTGTGATGGTTCAAAATGAGATGGATACTGAATGGCCTAATAACCAAAACAGCCAATGGTTGAAAATTACAATCAATTTGTCTCCATAAGGCCAAGCAAGCTCACAGTCAAAGGTCATGACCAATCTTTAACCATTTTCATCATTTTGATGAAGGTTGGAAATGAGGACAATATCAATATTGGTATTTTGCAGAGCATGACTAAACACACCTGTTACTGTAAATTAGCAGGTGATGGGTAGGAATAGATGGGAAACAGGCAAAATGTTTTAAGTGATCAAAGAGATGAAGACATTATTAAAATGGTGCTTAAAAGCTTCACTAAACCCCACCCACCTTCCCACTTATGAAAGAAGTGCATCCTTGGTTTGTTATGACACAGCAAGGAAAATGTTTTTTGATCTTATAATGTGTAGCTTGCTTCCTTTTTAAATGGGAATCCCTGCTGTGGAGGAAGAGTTTGATGCCCCAAAAGAAGCTTCTGTAGTTTATGGTTTGTTTTAAATGTTTCAGAAAGTTGCTTGAGCCCAAACTTTCAGCATTTTGTCTACAGACCAGATAGGTTCCTTTATTGTCATGTTCTTTTTTTTTTTGTTGCTCCAATTCAAAGAGTTTTATTTTCTCCATGTCAGTTTTCCCCAATTCATGGTTATTTTTGAAACTCTTCAGCATATTTTCAATCCTCCCCTGCTTAAGCATGCTTTTCTTTGATGTCTGCCATTATCAGGCTTCTGCAGTCTGATGAGCTGAACCAGGTGTGCATTAGCAGAGGAACATGGAAAACAGTGTTTAGGACAGTGTTCCCCGAGGACCTGGGTTAGGAACACTGCTCTATCTTGCTTATTCATAAGGGCTGGTAGAACTCATGATTATCATCATGACGCCCTGTGTTCCGTTTTGTTCTCGCAGTACAACCATACCGTTCTCAGGTCTAGATATGGTGGCTGTGGTGCATCTCTGCAACCAGCCTGAGTGGTCTATGCCTGGGAATGGAACCAAAGTGAAGGCAGCAACCAAATATTAATCTCTTAGGGTCAAATAGACTATAATTTTTTAGAAAACTAATATAAATCAAATTTAAATTTGCCTAAAAAATCAGAATTAACCCCTTTGGCTATATTTCATAGTCTAGAGGAACCACCTGTGAATTCAGATCAGGATATTTAAACATTAAGGAACCATTGGTAACCACAACACTACAGTACAGAGCCTTCAAAATTCATCACCACCTTTTTTGGGTGGGTGTTTAGTTGTGAGAACTGTTAAGTAAATTCACAAAGTTTTCAAACATTATTCACAACTATAGAAAGTACTGTCCTGTCTATTGAACAAATTGAACAAAGAAGCCTTTCTCTGTTCTATTTTTAGAGTGAATGACAGTGGCAGCGTTCTTGTTGGTCTGACACCAGCACATAAAGGGCTAAGATTGCTCTGAAGCTTATATAACAGCATTATCCTTTAATGGTTGGGAAGCCATGTGGAACTTCTTTTAACTACAATATGGTCAATTAATTTTATTTTATCTAAACCAAAATAGAAAAACTCAACTAAATGTATTTAAAATTAACAGTTTGAGTTCATTATCAGATTTGGTCATTTTAACAAATGAAATTTAATTAATTGGATATAAAAACACCAGATTATCATGAAATGTTGAGGAATGTAGTTGAATCTATCAGCATGCATAAAATAAGTCCTCAATCACAAGAGAAATGAATAAAAAAAGCTTTAAGAACTTCAAGTTTATTGTTTACAAAGTCTGCAGAGGTCTGTCTCATCCTGGCTTGCTACAATTATGCAGAGCCAGCCTGTGACTATACTGAGTAAGTGGTCCATCAATCTCAGTAATGGGGATTTAGGCCAGACCCAATTCCTGGAAAGAGACTAAACATCATTTCCAATCAGGTATTCTAGAGGAAGAGAGATGAAGCGTGAAACAGCAAGTAGAGGAAAATAATAATTGGGACAATATCATAAAAAAAACTTTTGAATAGCAAAGGAGTAAAATCTTAGAATGTTGATTTAGTTAAATAAATTTAGAGTGATAATTAAAAAAGAAGGATCCATCAAATTATGCCTGGAAAAAAAAACAATTGATCTGATGGAGAGAAAGGGTTGTAGAGAGATTGGCTAGAAGTAGGCATTGGCTACACCTCACTTTTTTTGTTGTCGGAGCTCTGGAACAGAAGTTAGTGAATCCACATTTTCAGCTGCACCACATGTAACATCAGTTTACAGGGTAACTTTTTGTCTTTAAATTGCTGTCCATTTGCTGCTGCCTGCCTCTGAAAGGGAGAGTGGACACTGCAGTGCATTTATCGCAGCATGAAGTGTGTTTTTTATAGATGGAAATATTTCTGTTTTTATTCCACTGACAGTGAGGCAGCTGTTGTAGAGCAGTTGACCTCCAATTGGAAGAATGTAGGTTCAGTTCCAGCCTTGCCTTTCAAGTGCCCTTAGCACAGAACCCTACATTTACTTCTAGTGATTTTAGGTGATGGCAGTGGAGCCATTTGAATGTGTCTATGCATGGGCAAATTGGACTGTTTAGCAGTTTGGGCTAGAAAAGTGCTATATAAGTTGTTCACCTTTCGGCACATCATGTCAGAGGTCACCACAGCAAATCAACTTTCACAGCTTTCGCACAGATGGTTTGGCAGAGAGTTTTACACCGGATGACATTTCTGACACAACCTTGTATTTTATTCGGGCTGGGGACTGGCACAGGGAGACTCTACTACATAGTTGCGCAGTTTCATGTATCTTCTTGCCTAAGGACCCACATTGCACTCCCTGGGAAGTGAACCCAGGTTTCTTGCATGCCAGCCCTACACCCAACCAACTGAGTGCTATACAAGTAAACACCACTTATCATTTATCCTATGTGGAGTTTTGTCATGCTGTCATCAAACTGACACTTTCCCTTTGAGCGTTTCCACTCAAAGTTGGACCCTCATGGCACATGCAGGGTGAAGCAAACAACGATAATGGAGATCATCCTGCAGCTCATTTTTTTTCCGCTTGGCTTTTGGTACTTCATAAGTACAAAGCATTTCATGTTGTTTGAGAGCAGATTGTGAGCACTGAAAACCAATACAGCCACTTCCTTCTTGCTTTCTTTTGTCATAATGACTTTCCGCCAATCAACGTGTTTCAACAGTTGCTCCGCACTAGCCGGTCCATTCCATTTTTCTATGGACATACAACCAACAGGGGACCAAAAATGTTAGTTTGGTTCAGCTTAATGAGTCCATTTGTAATGGAAACACTAAAAAACACCAGACTGAAATGTGCCATACCGTACAGCCCAGTGGAAATGAGGCTTTATTGTCCTCACGTGAATTTGTCAAAGGTGTCTCTGCTCATAAAATAGCGCATTTTTCCAGCGGTGTGTACAGTATCACTGACAGTGCCTTATGCGGTAAATATTTAGTGCTTCGACCTACATTGGGGTTCTTGTGATCACCACAAATCGTGTGGGGCAGTCTTGCATCAATCAATGTGCTGAAAAAGTTGAACCACAATGGATTTTCTGCGCCGTGGTGCAGCTGGCTGCCCCTGGACCGCCTTTAGTCTTTGCCACAGGGTTTCGAGGGATCAGTTCTGACTGACTCTTATGGTTTCTAATCAAAGGTCCATGACTCCATCCTGCTGAACAAACATCAAACATCTTCAGTGGATTCAAGTCTTGATCAAGTCAACCTTGAACATTTTTAACAAAAGTTTTCAATCTTTCTTTGAATCTGTTCTCATCATCTGAGGTTGCATTCGCTTTATCATATGCAACTAGCTACTCATCTCCATCTGACTGCAGCACATGCAAATAAAACCACACACACACACACACACACACACCCCCCACACACAAGAATATCTGGACCTCAGCCAATCCCAGCTGGGCACCTTCAGAGGTGGTGTCTTTCACCATGTGATTGGTTTGGACCAAAAGTTTAATACCTAAAACAACTGGGCCCGCTGGTGCGTTCTGATATTTTTATCAGTGGCATCATTGAGAAATTAGGTCAGATGTCTACAGAAATCCTTAGAAGGGAAAGTTTGCTCCAATGAAATAGAAACTTTCGCTAAAAAGCAAAAGCTCAGGTTAGCCAAACAAAATGGTGGAATAGCAAGGAAACAATAGGATAAGCGGATTTGGAAGAGGACTGAGTGACAGTTACTTTGTTCTTATCCAGTCCAGAAAAATGACACCCCTGCCACCCTCGAGGGGAAGCCCCACTCTGGTTACATCACACGACACGTTGACTTTCAGTCTTGGATTGCAAATGCGTCCACTCTTTCATTGCATCCAACTAGCAAACTATTTCTTCTGATCACTGCAATTAATCTGAATCTGAGTTGTTAGTAGCAGTCGGACAAAAAAACTCATTCTCTTTTGGCAGCGTTAGCTTGTATCTAATGAAACACTAAACACATCTACAATTGAGAACATCTGTAAGGTTTTTCTGTGAGTCCCAGCCTCCTAAAAACACTGGTGAAGGAAGTGAGCCTAAAGCAACCCATTAAAAGTTACACTGCCTTCAACCTTCTTTTACCCTAAAGCTGCATTTTGATGTTTTTTTTGTCTGCACACTAAAGCCACACATGCACAAAGCAGGATCTTCCTTTCCACACAAATTCGGGTTTGTACACTAGGTTTCTGTGCCTTTAGGGTCACCAAAAAATAATGGCCAAATTGAAAGTCATGCATTCAATGAACAGTCACTTAAAAAAAACTATTTCTTTTTAGAGTATTACACAGAAATGTAGACTTGATTTAGATATCTGGTCCTCAAGGATTTCATCTACTGTCGTACTTTTACTTTTTAAGGGATTTGGTGTTTCAGACGTGCAAACTTTGGTTTTTAAAAATCTAAATGACTTAGAGCTTTAAATGGCTTCTAGAAATGTTTGAAATGGTTCGTTTCTCACAGGTTATTTCTGAATTATTCTGTTGTCTTTCTGTTGGTTTACCAAAAAGAGGGTTTTGTTTCCAATTGTTGGAGCTTATCTGGTGTAATGGCAAGCATTTTTGTTCTGTCATGCTCTTGTAAATATATATAGTTTTTTGATAATAAATGCTTTTAATGTATGGCTGGGGGACAAAAATAGCAAAAATTGACCAAAAAGTTTGGGGGATGAGTCACCAGAAAAGATGAGGAGCAAGCATTGCCTTTGTTCTTGTGTATGAATAGAATGGAGTGTTTTAAAGGTTGTTTGAAAAGATTTATTGATTTAATACAGTTGTGCTTTTTCTTCTTTTTTTTGTAAAAAAAAATTCATAGAATATCAAACTAGTATCTTAGGTTATTATAGTATTTAATTCAGCTTTAGTGTTGGAGTGAAACAGATTGCCTGTTAACAGTGGTTGTGTGTAAACTCATCAAACCCTTTTAGTCCAGGGTGTGAGATGTTGAGGGGCATCTTACATTATTGATTTATTGCTGTATTATGCACATGTATCCCCTCACGACGATCGTGTCCCAGAGGGCTCGGGGGCTTGTAGAGGAGGGGCGGCAAGCCCTTGCTGAAGGTTTAAATATTTCAGAGACCCATTTTCATTTGTATAATGGGAATTATCCAAGTCACTAAATCTAATTAGAGGTAGGGTGTGAGGTTGATTGCTGCTTCTATTGCCTCACATTAAACTGCCATTACATTCTTTCACTATTTTTTTTATCAAAAGAATTAAAAAATGTTGTTTTTTTGTCACTTTTTCAATGGATCTTCATCTAACCTACAATCACAATGATAAGTGGGATAAGTGGGAATAATCGGATATATGCAACTTGACTGGAATCTAATTATCAGGAAATCCTGGTCTATGTGAGAGTTAATTATCTGATTTTATTTTGGAGAACTATGTTATGTAATAAGGACGGGGTCACTGGTACTCCATCTCTAGTCTTCATAGACATCACTGCACTAATGGTCATAGCAAAACTAATATGCCTGCAGAATAAAGACATTACTGATGTTCTCTGGTTATTCTCTGAAGGAAACAGTGGTTGCCTTGGTTACACCCCTGGTGTCTCATGCAACTTCCATCTTCTCCATTCCATTTACTTGTGCTATGTAAAACTAAGAAAGGTATCAAATAAAGGTGGAAAATATCAGAAATCTACACGTTGGATTGTTTTATACACACATCTAAAAATCTGATATCTCCAAAAAGGTCTAAAAAATTATGGATATTTGAAATGCATGTAAATGATCAATTTAATATTTTCATTTAGGTACCACATAAAGACACAAAAATCCCACATCGGTGAAGATAAGTTTCATAACTTTTTATATTTCTCTTTTAGGTGCTGAGATTATTGAAAAGAAGTTTCATAGAAAAATATATTCTTGACATTGGTTGTGTGTTATGCTTTTGCTCCATGACGATTAAGAGTTATGCAAAGCTGAATGCTTCATAATAATTTTGTTTGGTATTATTGCTAACTTTGCTGTTTTCTGAAACACATTTTTTTAATTTTGAAATTTACAACACTAATATCTACACTTTGCATTTTTTGTGAGATTTCTCAGTGTACTGTATGTCGTTCTACTTAAAACACTTGGAGCTAGCTATAAGTTGTAGTTGTGTTTTGACATTATGACTGTTACTTCTGAAAAGTTCTGAAAAGCTATTTGCATTATGCTTCCATGTATATAAAAAAATGGGTCTTTTCTCAAACGCCCTTGATATTTTATTGCCTTTGTTCAAACAGGAATACAGCTTGAGTGATATCCACACAAGAACCTGAGAGCGGAAAACCTAAATAGCTGAATGGATTACATGTATTAAAACCTGTGAAAAGAAGAGTTAAGAAGGCAGTGTGGCTTTGTTTGGCCTCAAAGCCTTTGTTAACCAGCGGCCGACAGCTTTTAATTGTAGCCGTCGGAACATCACCGTCAACAGGTGGACTGTACCATGTGTGTAGCCTCCGCTTATACACACAAGCCTAACATTTATCTGTCACTACTGATTGTGAACAACATGAAGGCAAAGACACACTGGTAAACAAAACCAGCTGCAGACAAGAGTTTTCATTTCTTTAAGAAAAAAAAAATCTAATGAAGACTGCAATAAAAATTAATGAAAAATTATAAAATGGGGAATTATCCATCTAATTAGAGTCAGGATAAAAATCCAGATCAGTATCAGCTTATTTTGCATGTTCAATTTTTCAAACATGTATGCTAAATTTAAAAAAAAATTAAAAAGGGATTGTTTTCAAAATCAAGCACTTTTTCAAATAGTTTCTTCCATAGTCTTTAGCAGTGCACTAACACGGGTTTGGATGATACAAATAAATGAGTGTGTTTTGATCCTAATGTTTAACATTCATAAATGTTTGGCCTGTTCTTCATTTAAAGTAGCCTGGTTTCAGTTGTGGTCCTGCCACAATGGGTTGAGCTTGAGCATACTAAGCTGCCTTTGACTGAGTTGGAGTTGTAGGTCATTTATTTTTGAACTGCACTCTTACACTCTGAGCGGTTTTGAAGGATGTTGTATCATCTCATTGTTTTTCCATTGAAATGTATCCAAGCTGGATGTGACCTGATAGGATTCTTTCCTGTGATCTTTAACTTATAAAGCCCTGACACTAAAGTCATATGTAGTGTACTGTGGCCCTCTATGCTTAATTTGAGTTTGTGAGTTGAGGAATCTGGGAAATGGAAACATTTGTGGAGGAAAAAGGGATATTTAAATATATATATATATATATATATATAATATGATTTTTTTAAAACCCAAAGCATTCTTAAATATGTCTGCAGTGCATGAAAAACAGCCTTATCTATAGTACTCAGTCAACACCAGCACAACAGATTGTGGTGAGTGCATAGAGCGCCTTTGTTATCTTTTAACGTTTTTTGTATTTATCAGCATAAATGCAGGTTACTCAGTTTTTGGTCTTTTCTCATTCTGACATTCACTTAGATGGCTTTTATAGAATCAAAGACAAGAACATTGAGTCATAAAATTCTTCTTTATGATAGTGTTTGTTTGAAAAGAAGTGCATATTCACCATCATGAAATGATTAACATAATCACATGTGCATATACTTTATCACAACTGCCTTTATTTGGGATATTCTTAAACTTAAAGAGTACAGAGTATTTCTTTATTGAAATAATTTTAAATCAGGAGCAGACAAAAAAATGCTGTTTGAAAAATATTGTATTTGTGATGTAGTAAATACACTGGGCGGGTCGCAGGCACCCCCCATCCATTTGTAGACAAATAGATCCATGTACAGTACGTCTTCATTTTATTCGTCTGAGCTGGATAGCTCCAATATTGCTCGCTATTTTTGTTGCACCTGTAATGTAAGGTTATGTTTGTGAGGGGCTGTAAGCTAGTAGGAGAGCATGTAAACCGAGAGCTCATAGTTATGGATGGTGGGACAAATTTCACTTTTACCATTGATCAAAAGAAGATAAAAGTTTTGATGCACCTTTTCAATAAGTATTATTACCACAGTGTTTATTAAAAAGGCTATATCATGGTATTTTAAGCCTTTCAGAGTAAACTAAATCCCAGATACATATCATAACATATCACCTTTGGCACACTAAAGAACAATTTTTCTATGAAATAGAAGTTACTCTTTGCAAGCTCCTTTTCCTACCTGTAAATAAGACGCCTTGATCCCAAGGCACCGCTTTTTGCTGCTAGTGGGTGCTGCCCAATTTATGATGTCAATCTCAGCAGTATGACTGCGTTTTGCCCACGAAAAAATTAAACTGAAACTAAAATGAAGCGTTTTGAAAGCTGTCATTTGAATCAGGAGTGTCTGAGCCGTAAAACTAAAAATTGCAAGCCAGGGAATTCTGAAAGGCTTGACCAAACCCTGGACTGGATGACATGTTGGATTTCTTTATGAGGTTTGTCCATTATGAAGGCAGTTTTATTAAACCATACCATTTCTATTGTAAAAAAGGAAACGATGAAGAGAAGTTTGTGTTTTTCTAAAATTGTTGCTTAGAGATGTGTAGTGAATTGGTACAGAACTGCCAAAGTCTCCTCATGACCTTCTGCTACTGCCACACTCACTAAATGAAGGAGAAAATATACTTGGTAATCATGTTGACTCCATTGTCATTTTCTACCAGTATGCTACTACAGAATTTGTTTCCTGTTAGAGATTATCTCTGTTGCCAAATGCAATCTTGCATTTAATATAGAACATTTTCTTTAAAAAATGATTCTAGTTTTAAAAGTGCTAAGTTGTAGCAGTGGCGGAAAATAAGACTCATCAAGGCACATCTCCTCAAAATATAAAAAGGCATTGAAGTTCATTATTAAATTAAAGTAAAATTAAGCCAATGGTGTCCTAAAACTTTCCATCTTCTCGGTTGCTATTTGTGAATTTGTATGCATTTTTTTTTCTTTCACTCCTAATTTGTTCTTTTTTTACTTCCATGCTGACCTGTTGAGTTCATGTCAAAGCCCATGAAGGATCTGCCTCTTCTTTGCTTCCCTGTCTAGTGCTAAAATCTGTCATTATAATGCCCACACAGCTTTTTGGAAAATGACATTGAAGTCTGTCACATGGGTGTTGCCATAGAAACCTCATCTAGTAATCACTCAATTTATGCAAGGTGTGTGCACGTAAAATGAGCGAAGGACGGCGTAGACAGTTTGTATATGCATGCAAAAAAGCCTCCATATGGTTGCAGTGCACTTGGACCCAGATATCGCTGCAGCAAACACACACTTGCATAAACACACATCCAAACACACACAGAGCTCAAAAGCGTCTGTCACCACCAAATGGCTGTGTTCCCACACTTTACACAGTTTCTCCTCTACAAATACTACATTTTGCTCATTTTAGACCAAATAAATGCATACAATTCTGATGATTCAAGGTGAGATTACATCTAGAGATTACAATTCTATCAGAATACAAAAAAGAAAATAGCTTTTTTGAAATTAATAATGTTTCTAAAGTTGGGTTTAATGGAACACTTGTGTTCTGGTTGTGCCATTTTTGTCTGGTTTATCTTTCAGTTTAAATCACTAGTTTGTTTTTCTAAACCAACAAAGAGCACAATAAGAAGTTGAGTGCATATTTTCTTGCTTTGTCTCGAAGCACTTTCTCAGTTTTTGTGAACATTCACAGTCTTAGTGTGTATTTTCCAGGTCAGTAGTGCTATCTGTGATACTTATCTGCTGGTTTCCTATTGATGCACTCAGTTTGCTGGAGGCACTATCTGTCTGTCTTACAACACACGCACAAATATTGTCTGAGTGATTTTTCTTGAGACTGCCGGGTCTTTGAGTCCGCTGGACCATGCTGGGGTTACATCAGGTCATAGCTGAGTTTCACTGCAGGGATGCATTTACTCACTGCAGTACAGAAGACTGGAAAGCTTTAACGTTGCACCTCAAATGGAAAACCCAATTCTAGCAGATGTGTACTTGTGTATATATTTCCATTCTATCATAGAGTTCAATGTTTTTTTTTGTTTCTCTGCACAAGTTAAATAGCCCAAATTTAATATTTTCTTACAGTTTTATTATAAACTGTCTAAAATGTATTTTTATTGATTTTTCTACAGATTATTGTCCCAGTAGCATATTCCAGATTAAAAATATTAAGAAGTTCTCTCTTGTACAAAGTTAATAACTTTATTTGACCCAATTTTGCAATTATGGTCATGAAGAATGCATTTATTTTGTAAGATGAGGGTTATAATAAAGGTAGTTACATTTTTATTTCAGTGCAATGTTTTTTTAGGACAAATTGTTGATTTTTAATAATAACTTGAGAAGCGACTCAACCTTTTATGAATTTAGCAATCTAATATTTACAGCACAAAGTCAGTTATCCCTTTCATCCCAGATGAAAACAAAAATTTCAATAGGAGGAAAGTGATTTCACTGATTCACTGAATCACTGATTTAGCATGTGTTTGTTGCAAACCGTGATAGTTTTGTACAAACATTGATGGTCTCAATTTAAGTTCTATTGTTTTTTAATGCACCAACTTATTAAAATGCATTACCAGGATTATTACCTTGGTGTGGTTTAAAATAAAAAAGCTAACTAAGTGCTATCACAGTGAAATGTTGTATAAAATGTCTGAATATGGTTTAAAAAGTGAACATTTTTGTTATTTATGGACCAACGACTTCTTTTTCTGTGTTTTCAGATCAATGTGCGCGTCACCACCATGGACGCTGAGCTGGAGTTTGCCATCCAGCCCAACACAACAGGCAAACAGCTCTTTGACCAGGTAAAAACAACAGTGTTTCTTTGAGCACAACAACCACAAATTAAAGAATGGAAGTTTTTACTGTCAGCAGCTGCACATTGGTTGGTTTGTGTTGGACGGTTCTGGTTCTGTGGTCACAAAAGAGTCTTTGTCTAAACACGGAGCTTTCAGGAGATGGCACACGGGTGGAAGTGTTGCTTTGATTTTGTGTGAATGTGTGTGTGTGTGTACTCTGACTGGACAGTAAAAGGGCAGCTTTCAGTGTTGCTTTACATCAAACTACACGGTTTTAGGGCTATGGAGGAAAAGATGAGAGAAATCTTAGTTTTCTGCTTTATTATTATTTATAAATCTGCTTAATGTTACTTAATAAATTATGAAAGCTTTTGTCCTTTAATAGGGAAATGTTTACAAGCTTTATATAATGCTGCAATTCCTTATAATTTACTGGTAATCTTAATCTGTCCTGCCTTGATAAATAAAGGTTAAATACATTAAAAATCGTGTAGCTGCCTGTTCCTAATTAGTGTCGGGCTGGTTTAGATTTTTTTTTAACCTCCACTCCTCCTGCATTGAATTCTATTGATGTAGGCACTCAATTGTGTTTGAGTATGCCAGTGTCCTTGTGTTGTTGTTGTTGGGGAGGGGTTGGGAAGTGGAGACCTGTGACCTTATTATTCTAAAAAGCCTGAACCTTTTGCCTTAAAGCATCCATGAATCTAATGCCTCTCAGGCCTCCAGCTATTCAGTTGAGCTGCTCACTTCTTTTTACTATATTTTGAATGTATTTGTCATTAAGTGCTCATGCTCTTTCTTTAGGAGAATGTTGAGAACAAATAATACCTTAGAAAAGATACTTTCTTTTTGAGCAAACCATTAAAAAAATGACACATTTATGAGCCTTTTGTGTTAACCGGATTTGTTGTATGATTACATAATTTCAGATTTTATAGAGAAATAAATGAATCAGGAAAGATTTTCTTTACCAAATGTAAATTTTCTTGTGAATTCCTGACAATAAATACATGCTGTTTTCACTCTTTTCAAGGAGAGACTCCTGTTCTAACCAGCTTGATCCTTTTTTCGCCCCTTGTTTTACGTTTTACCTTCACATTCCTCGTTTTCCTTTGTCACACTCCAAGTTTCCTCACCTTCATCCAAATGCTGCATACTGCATTCACACAACTGCTGAGGTCCTTTGGGTTTTCCCTGCTACTGCATATTTCTGATGAATGCTTAATATGCAGCATTGCAGGAGCATCTACTGCTCTACTTGCTGGTTGTTCAATTCCTTGCTTTTCTTTTCTTTTCATAGGCAGCAAATCTAACTGCAGGTTGTTTCTGATGCATCTATTAGAGAGATTCTTTTAAATGAAAGGATAACTGAGAAAAGTCTCATTGAGTTTTTGTGAATGGCCAGATGAGCCATGTAATACAAGGACAGTCAATTTAACGTAATTACTGAACTGTATGACGATTATCTGAAGGTATGTACTGTAGTTTATGTCTGTTTAATTAATTATGACTGAAAGTCCACATCATTTCTTGAAAATACTGCTTTTTTAAATGGTGTTTGGAAATGTTTATTTAAAAAGGAACTTTGAGAAAAATTTGTTTAAAGAGACAAATGTCAGTGTTATATTTATTTTAGGTCATAAATGTTTCAATATTGAATGATGCATTTTATTGATAGCCAATCTAAAAAGAGGATTGCTTAAAATGGGTAGGATCATTTGTGAGTGTCCAGTTGAAACTTGATTAGAAATTTAGCATAGCTGATTTCAAACAGGAAGCAAACAGATGTTTGTTGTTGCAGGTGGTGAAGACGGTGGGTTTGAGAGAGGTCTGGTTCTTCGGCCTGCAGTACACAGACAGCAAAGGCTATGTGACGTGGCTCAAACTAAACAAAAAGGTAAGAACCTGTCTTAGCTAACGATGACTACTCGCACACAAGTCTCATCAAAGCCTCTTTCTCTGTATTGTTTCTGTTAGTAAAATCCAATAAACAAAGAGGAAGAAAAAAGCTTTATCGACTTTACTATTCTGTTGTAGACAGAGCAGTAAGATTTCTGCGCTGAAATGTAAAAACTGAAATTTGATTTCACAATGTTATAGGAAGTCTCATAGTTTCATGGCTGCGTGTTCCCTTTTCTTGTAATAGAAATATAAAAGCCAGAACTGCAACCTTTTAATGCTCCATGAAACCGAAAGCCTTAAAGCTTTTGGATGAACTTAATTCAGTGTTCAGCTTTAAATAGTGATGTTGGAAGTGTGGAGCCTTAGTCACAGCTGCCCTTACAGACTGTCTTCATGCAAAATATGAGGAAATCTCTTTGGGGTCCAAAGGAAATTTGAAGGTGGTGGACAATCCGGGCAAAAATGTTCATGTGCATGTTTTTTGTATGGCCATATGGCAGGTCATAGTGAACACTTGTACTACACATACACATGTACATAAGGGTGAAGTAGGTGAGACAGACGTGTGGAAATGCAGCAATACACTGGAGTTCATGGGATAAAATACAGATTATAACTGAGGGTTTTTCTGCAGGTGACCCAGCAGGACGTCAAGAAAGACAATCCACTGCAGTTCAAGTTCAGAGCCAAGTTTTTCCCTGAAGACGTTTCAGAGGAGCTCATCCAAGAGATCACACAGAAACTCTTCTTCCTGCAGGTGAACCATTGTTGGTATACTAGTGTGATTCTGTGATCACAACCATAAAACCCATCATCTCACCCCCTTTGGATGAGTGTTATTTTTTTCTTTCAAGCTAGCAAAACTCTCACCTCTAACTGACGGTGATACAGCTATTATCAGTAAGAGGCTGTTCTTCATGCTGCAGATCTCGTTTGCTGCTGGAGCATGAAAGCAGGCTGAGACTTGTAAACAAATAGATTAATGAAGGAGCTACAATACGTCAGGATGAACTCTGACCCAGACAGATATCCCTAATGCAATTAGTGAAACACTCGTCATGGGCGATCGTTGTTTCACTTTCAAACTCAATCTCAAACTTTGTGCTTGAATTTCTTTCTATCCATTGATCAAAATCCAAAGTTAAGTTGTAAAGAAAGGAGGAATCTGTAAATGTCAAGTTACATTTTATTCATTGATCAGATTTTGTAGCAAAATTATTTCCCTTGCTTTAGTAGCAACATACAATTTAACACAATTCACTTTAAACTGAGGAGCATTGGAATCAAGCAGAACATGTTTAAGGCAAATTGAAATATTTTAATGTTTGTTTTACATTATTTTCATGGGTTTAAGTGCTCAAAGAAACGGCACAGAGAGATGAGTCCTGTTGTTTTGATAATGATGTATACTTCATCAATATAGTTTTGCAAAATCTGCATCATTTGTTTCATTATTATAATTTAACTTTCTTTTCAGAGTATTTCATATTTTGTCATAAAATAATTTAAACATTCTTATGTTAATGTTTTCTGCAGCCATTATTTTATTTACTGGGAAAAATAACATGCTAGTTTTTAAATTAAATCCCTTGTATGCCCTAATGTCATCTCATCCTCACAGTGTGTGTGTGTTCTTTGCAGGTGAAAGAGGCCATTCTGAACGATGAGAACTACTGTCCTCCAGAGACGGCCGTGCTGCTCGCCTCCTACGCCGTCCAGGCCAAGTACGGAGATTACAACAAAGACATTCACAAGCCCGGCTACCTGGCGTCAGACCGGCTACTTCCACAGAGGTGAAGTACAACTTCAGTTCTGCTACGACTTTAGTTTGGACTTCAGCATTGTTGGTGTCTTACAGCGAATATGATACAATCAAGCTGTTATGTTTACTTATGTGTTGTAAAACAAATATATTAATGCGTATTTAAGTCTCAGTGAAAAGAATGAAAATGTCTGTCTGAAAAAAATGTCTGAAGTGTGTATTAAAGGGGTTTACAATATGAAAACATCTAGTATAATTGTAAAAATAAAGTTGACTACTTAGCAGATTTCACCTGTCAGAGGTTACTTTTAGAACTAAATGAGGGAACACTACTTAGTTTACTTCATGCTATTGTAAAATGAATCCCTGTTTTATGTGTTCTCCAGGTAACATGACAGCTGTTTTTTCTTGCTCTGCAGAGTTCTGGAGCAGCACAAGCTGACCAAGGAGCAGTGGGAGGACAGAATACAGACGTGGCACGAGGAGCACAGAGGCATGCTCAGGTCAGTGCAGTCTGTCAGGATTTACAAGCATTGTGTCAGTGTGCAACCTTCATTTAACTATCAGAAAACTTCCAAAACTTGAGTTGTTGATGATGGAGAAAATGTTTCACTCTGTCAGTAATCATGTGACCAATCAGCTGTTCGGCCTTCAATAAATGTGGTTATAGGTACTAAAACTGGATTTATAAGTCATTTTGTTGAGGGGTAAGAAGTCCTGAGCGTCTCTTTTTTTGTGTGTGTTTTAAAAAAACATCCAGTTATTTGTGTCAATTTGAATGCATTTAGCTTCATCTGGTATACAGCCTTTCTAATAGAACCTCCCAGCATCAACTGGCCTTTTTCCTGCTCTGTGTGTGTTTAAGGGAGGACGCCATGATGGAGTACCTAAAGATCGCTCAGGACTTGGAGATGTACGGAGTCAACTACTTTGAAATCAAAAACAAGAAGGGCACGGAGCTGTGGTTGGGGGTCGACGCCTTGGGCCTGAATATTTACGAACACGAAGACAAGTAACCCACTCACACAACCGTTTTACTTTATAAAAATAAAAAAGAAACTGGCTTTTTTGAATCCATCAGTCGACTTTGTTTTCCTTCTCATACATTGTATGAATTAAACTGGAGCGCCCTCTTGTGTCTGAAAAGAGCTAAACAGAAGCTGTAGATGCAGAAATTATTTCATTTAGTTTAAGAAGTTTCAGAAAATAATATTTTCTGTTGTCTCAGGTTGTCACCAAAGATCGGCTTCCCATGGAGTGAAATCAGAAACATTTCCTTCAACGATAAGAAGTTTGTCATCAAGCCCATAGACAAGAAAGCCCCAGTGAGTGTTTGGTAGACAAGTGAACCTTTGACAATAATGTCCACCCACAGATAACCTCCTGCATGCTCAACTCTCTTCAGGACTTTGTGTTTTACGCCCCTCGGTTGCGGATCAACAAGCGCATTCTGGCGTTGTGTATGGGCAACCACGAGTTGTACATGAGGAGGAGGAAGCCCGATACCATCGAGGTGCAGCAGATGAAGGCTCAGGCCAGGGAGGAGAAGCACCACAAACAGATGGAGAGGTAAAGACTTGCTGTCTTTCTTTCCACTATAAGAATGAGTTCCTTTATTTAAAATGATATTTTGGCCTTTTTTTATGGAATTTTACCAAATAACTAGCAAGAATGAATCTGATAGCTAAAGACTCAATTATACAACATCAATCAATCAATAAATATACTTTATTAATCCCACGAGGGGAAATTCATTATGTAGTTCAACAAAACTAAAACTAAAAACTAAATAATCTTTTGCTTTAAAGTATTTGCATCTTTTTCCAGACAGAAAAAGCAAAGTATAGTTTAATGAGGCAAAATCAGGTTTAGTTTAAAGTAAATGAAAAATTAGATTGTTGACAAAAAAGTGACATTTTGAAAACTGTTTTAAACTCAAAAGTACACATTGTAAACCTGAAATAAATATATAAGTGTGAAAAAAGGTAAATTTAAGGAAGTACAAAAAATTTAAAAAATAAATTATAAACCTAAAACTGTTACCTAATAAAGAAAAGTTTATTTGCATTTTGAACTATTACCTAATTAGTATTCTCCATAATGTGTCCAAGGTTGGTGGAAAAAGTGGATGTCCAGGCAGCAAAACAAGCTTTTCTTCTGGATTCTGTCCAGTCTGGCTTCCACACGTTTCCATAGAATCCCTAAACTGTGTCGTCATAGAAACGCACAAATCCTTGCTGGACAAAAACAACAGTGCTGGAGCAGCCTGTGTAGACTTCAAGAAAACGTTTGACTCACAAACACTTTTAGACACTGTTGGACAGAAAAACTCAATTCAACTTTTGGAATGTGAAATAGTTTGTGTTTTTAATTCTTTCTGTCTGACTGGAGTGTGTGAGGACTGAAGGGAATTGCATCATCCTGTTAAGATTCTCCCATGTAGCTCTGAACTCTTCTTCATGTGCTTTGATCCACCAAATGTCCACTTTCATATATATGCTGATGATGCAGTAATTTATACACACCAATAACACATGAGGGGCCTCTTTAAATTTATTGCAGCCACGAGAAACATTCAGCTGTGGCTTTTTTATTCTTTCTTGCCACTAAAGAAAAAGGAAACCCATTTTATGTCATTGGTCAAAAAAACTATAAAACATTGGTAATCTTAAAGGTTTATTTATGTATTAATTGTTTGGCTAAAAGGAATTGGATCTTGTGAAAGAGGCTGGAAATCCTGAGGTTAAACTGGCTCCAAACCTCATTCACAAAGCTCGCCAAACATGCACCTTTCAAATTAAAACGCACTGTTTAGAACAAATTACATCTTCAAAACAGAAGCTAAAACATTAATTCGTTCTGTCATATTCTTTCAGAAACGTAGCTAAAAAACTCTATGAAATACTCTGGGGAAAAAAAACTTTAAAAAACATTTTCAGATTGATATTTTCAATTAATAGTTTTATTCATTTTGTATAATAGAAACACTTCTTGCAGTTTCCCCGCAATAATTCTATCATCTGGTACTTTTACAGTCTGGATTTGTGGAATAAATGTGATTGTTCAATGAGGATTTTTAGCGATTAAAAACCCAAAATATTACACAAACTGATGACAAAGTCATTAAAGTATAGAAAATAGATTCATTTCATCAACATTTTTTTAATGTCATCTATTTTCTGAACCTGTTTCATCTGTGGAGTCAGTGGGCTGCTGGAGCCTAACCTGGCTCCTGTCATGGTGTTCTGAACTCCCGTTTGCTCTATCAATTAAACTGATGGATAATTTATCTTTTTCATTCTAACATTGTCAACACTAGAGGGCAGCACAGACTAAAATCAACTGTTCTCTGAATTCAGTATCAATCAAGTCCAGGAAGAAACTCCATCAGGAACAAACCACTTTATAATTCTGAGGCATCAATGAAATATATTTGAGAAGATGTCTGTTTCCTAAAGAGGATTCTCTTCTTGAGTTTTGATGTTTACAAACAGTTTTAAACTCAAAGTTTATGATTTTTTTAATTATTGCCTATATTTTTATTTTTTTATCTTCTCCACCTCGATTTTTCTTTTTGTATCAGAAAAATGTAAATATTGTACATTATAGTTTCAATATTAATTAGTAATATACGGTACCTTTTTTTGTAAAAGGGTGTAAACATTTACCATAAACTTAAGAAAATCTTTTTCACATTATACTGACAAAGCAGTCTTTATTTTTTTTAAATAAAATAAAACATTTTTTAGCATATTGACATACATGCATTTCAAATATTCTTTTTCTGATTGATTAGAACAGTTGCAAAACTTAATCATCTCATTTTCCATATTTTGATGGTTGTATGGTGTTTTCAATCATAAATCATATTGGTTGTGTTTTGTTTTGTCAGAGCTCAGCTGGAGAATGAGAAGAAAAAGCGTGAGATCGCAGAGAAGGAGAAAGAGCGAATAGAGCGAGAGAAAAACGAACTGATGGAGAAACTGAAGCAGATCGAAGAGCAGACGCAAAGAGCTCAGAAAGGTGAACCGCGCTCCTAATTTCACTTCATATGTGCTCGTGTATGAACATGTTTGCAAGTTTTTTTAAAATATCAAGCAAATCAAAGATACATCAATGAGAAAATAACTGTTAAAATAAAAATGTATCACAAGTTTTAACAAAACAAGAGCAGTTGGATTGTGGGAAAAAAGTTTCATGTCAAATGAAACACCGTACCTTTATTTACCTGGTTTCACCACAATCTATGTTCTCCAGGATCTCCGTGGTGAACGGAGGTTCAGGTTACTCACTTGTTCTTGTGTGTCGCTGCAGAGCTGGAGGAGCAAACTCGCAGAGCTCTGGAGCTGGAGCAGGAGCGGAGGAGAGCCAAGGAGGAAGCCGAGCGCCTGGAGAGGGACCGGCAGGCAGCAGAGGAGGCCAAGGCAGCGCTGGCCCAGCAGGCCGCTGACCAGATGAAGACCCAGGAACAGCTGGTACCTTCACTGACATTCTGTTTCTTTTTTTTCAGAAGTGTTTAGGTTTTGTTTTAATGTGACTTCCGGCATTTGCTGCTGTTTTTAACAGGCTGCTGAGTTAGCAGAGTTCACCGCCAAAATTGCTCTGCTAGAAGAGGCAAAAAGGAAAAAAGAAGATGAAGCTACAGAATGGCAACACAAAGTAAGGCAACAACTCTACAAATCCACATGTGGGATGTTAAAGTGATGTTTTTCAAAAGTTTTTATGCAAGTTTTAGCCTTTTGCCTTCAAAACTCAGGCGTTCACGTGTGGCCATGCAAATTTCTACAATTATTCTTAGGCTCTACATACAAAACCCGTGGCTACTGAACGCACCTTGAAAGTTTAACCAGGCTGAACTATGACCAGTTGGAACAGTTCAGAACGATATGAGGCCAAGTCTTTCATATATCAGAGTACAGCTGTGTAAGAAAAACTTTTTGGGGCAAGATTTGTGAGATTTACCCCACTTCAGCATTTTGCACCAAGCCTCTTTCAATTGTAGGTGGTGGACATGCGCTAGAAAACTGTAGGGGAAAAAAAAAAGCCCCTCCCTGCTTGTCCAGTGTGAACACCGGGGGCTAAACGTGTACATGAATGTGCATCAAATGCTTGGTGTGTACACTGTTCCAGAGGCTGAATTAGTACGTTATTACTGTCTAGACATTTTTCAAACAGAAGTCGAATGATTTAACTCGTAGTAAAATCAGCAAGATTTGTGTGTTTTGAGGTTGAAAGTTGGGCTAGGTAACACATTTTTTATTGTTGCTTTTTTCCCTTTAAGGCTCTTTCTGCACAAGAGGACCTGGAAAAGACGAGGGAGGAGCTGAAGACTGCGATGACGTCCCCACCGGCGCCCGAACACGACGAACAGGATGAAACAGCCGACGCGGGCAGCGCCGAGCTCCCGAGCGACGGCGTCACCAACCACCGCAGTGAAGAGGAGCGCATTACTGAAGCCCAGAAGAACGAGCGCGTGAAGAAGCAGCTGCAGGTATGACGGTCATCCGATAAATCAAGGCTGATGCACAGCAGTGAGAATGCAGCTCCTTCCAGCTCGGTCTGCTATTCATTCATCTACTTCTGTTTGTTCAGGCTCTGAGCTCGGAGCTGGCTGAAGCCCGAGACGACACCAAGAAGACTCAGAACGACATGCTGCACGCTGAGAACGTCAGAGCAGGCAGAGACAAGTACAAAACGCTGCGCCAGATCCGCCAAGGCAACACCAAGCAGCGAATCGACGAGTTTGAGTCCATGTAAGCCCAAAACGACGGCGGACACTAAAATAAAGAGACAGTTGTCTCGTTGCCATGTCAACGCCTCCCTTTTCTTTGTAAAAGCCTAAAACCTGCTGCCATTCCTGGACCTTTCTCCCCACGACAAAAATCAACCGGCTTCGCCAAAGCTCTTTCTGGCAGCAGTCGATGCGTCGCGCTGCGTCCTGTTTTCGTTTTTTAGAGCTCTCTCTTCCCAACGAAGCTGCTTTCACAATCAGGCTTGGAAAACGACAACGCATCCCTCCTTCAAACAACTTTAAATCTTGCATGAATGATTATGAAAGAATAACACAAACTTTCTTTGAACTTGAAAATGGACAGGAATCTTGTGCTTTAACGACAAAATAAATGGCCATCAGTAGCTGTAGCTCGTTGATAATGGCAGCAGGCTTTAATTAATGTCATTTTATTTCTGTTATGAGCTGAAAAATTAGTTGTTTTTTATGCCTTATCTGCCTAATTTCTTTTGAATAGTATTATAAATTTTGTTTTGGGACAGTTCATGTTTCATCCATTTTTGTCTTGAAGAAGTTTGCAAATGCTCTCTCTGTACACGCAAACAGATATGCAAGCCAGATCTGCTTACCTTACTTTCAGTTTCATCTCTGTCCTTTTTTTTTCAGATAAATATTTTCCCCTTAATAAAGAATGATTTATATTTCCAATGAAGAAGCCAGAGTATGTTGTTTAATCTCGACAGAAGTGAAAGCCAGTAGAACTGGTTGTTTAGACGAACCTTTTGGATGTTCAGTGTTTAAACACAGCTCAGATAGTCTGTATCGCTCCTTAAATAGCAATTTGTGTTTGTGTTTTCTGCTAATAAATTATCTTTTCATTTTCTTTGGTCAGCATCAATACTATCTATTTTTTTAATAAAATGGGAAGTCATGAAAAGAGATCCTGTTTTCGCACAGTCGCATTAAAATCACGCTACACTTCTCCTTCGGTCACAGAATCTTTTTTATTTTATTTTTGTTGGAGTTAAAGGCACTGAATTTTACCCATCAGCCAACATTGACAATATATAAAAGCAAAATAAAAAGGAAAGAAAAAAGAAAATAATACCTCTGGCTGGTGGAATTCTCCCAAAATTAAATGATATTCCAATCTAATTTCTATGACATTTTAATTTATTTTTTTTGGCAAAAAGAATTTATAAAATTCTTCCATTTAAATATACTATATATGTTGGGAATACACTGAGTAATAAAACTTTTTCAGAGTGACGGTAAGCAGCAATAACATTGTAAAAAGTAGGTTTTATTCTTAAATGATCCTTTTTTTTATTAACCCTCTCAAGAGCAAATTAATTTGTTGTAACTGAAAAAAATAATTTGGGAAAATTATCATATGGAGTAGTAACTGACTTTTTTTTTTTTGAGAGACAGAGACACCTTCATTTGCAACACAGTTCAACATATAATCAAAAGGATTTAGCCAACACAGAAAATTCATGCAAATACTGTACAATATCATTTGGAGTGTTTTAATCTTTGCTATAAAGCTTTTAGTCTATATATTTAAAAAATTCAAAACTTCAAATTTGCTCTTATGTTTAGTTGAATCTAAAATTGGTAAAAATATCGCAGATGAGCAGAGAAAACAGCATCACTTGGATTTGGTCCCAAAGGATTGATCCACTTTAAAGAGAAAAAAAAGCACCACCAAAGCACCCCAAGAAACGGTAAACCAATATGGCAACGAAGCGTTATTTACTACATATGCTTACTTTTAAAAGTAAGTTAAATGTATTTGTAATTTAAGGAGAGAAAACACCTACTTATTTGATTACAAAATCCTTATAAGGAAAATAAAAATATATAAAGTATTGGCTGTTAAATGTTGCTTGCTAAGCAATGATAGTTTGCTAATCAATATTAGTTGAGGTTAAATTTGGTGTTGGTGATTAAACTGAAATGATGTTCATTATGTAGCATTTGTGGAGAGAAACGGCAGTATTCTGCAAATTTTTTACACGAGGACAAAAAACAAATATTCACTCACAGACAGTTCCAAAAACAGTATTTAATGGAAACAATTTATATTGACAACCACATAAAATTTCCCACAGAACCTCTGGGGAATATATAAAAAAATAAACCTGTCGTTTTTGAACTTTCAGACAACACCAGCACACAGTGCTAGACAAGCACACCCTAGAAAAATACCATATATACTGTAAACTTATGGTTTGGCTGGAAATCAACTTTCTTGTTTATGATGGCCCTTAATATGAGGTCTGTCACAGTTTACCTTCAGGCTTTGAACACATGACGAAAATTACATTGTAGACAGTGACACTAAACGTTTGAATCTTTTTAAACTTCAGTCCCAATCAGACTTATATAAAAGATGCCTTACTATCATTAACACAGTGGCACAAATTTAATTCTTTGATCAGATGAAAAACATTTCCAAAAATTTGCCTTTTAAGATGTTCCTTTACGATTTCATGACACATAAAAGCCTCAAAATCCCAGAACATCTTGAAAACAGACTTTTTCACATATATATGGGCATTTAGAGGTTTAAAGGATACAATTTGCATCAACAAAATGAGCTAGAAATGATCACAGCCGGGTCAGAATTTTAGCATTTTCAACCGGTCTTCAGTCAAACAGCCAAATAAATACCTGCTAAACTCTTTAATCAACATCTCATTCAATCAATCCAACTCAGGCTGCGAAAAAAACTGTGGAAATACCTAGAGAATTAAATGGACAGCACATATAAGGGCTAAAACAGCAGTTTGGATATTTATTTAAAGCTGAAATATGGCACTTTAACTATGTTACATTCAAGCTCTTGTACCTGGATTTCACAGCTTCCTGGATGCTTTTTTTTGGTTGTTTTTTTTTCACATTTGACAGAAAGTATGCTAATAAAGTAAACCGATAAAGATCAACTTCTTAAAAAAACAAATGATGGATTATTTCAAATTTATAACTATTATTTGAAGTTTTTCATAATCAGATACAAATTTAAATAATTATAATTTTCCTTTTTTTTCTAACGCCAAAATTTAAATTACTTGGGAAGATCGTTGATGTTGGATAAAAAGGAAAAAAAAATATTTTCACTGTATTCAGCTTTTGAATTTAAAAAGTGTTGTGCTGAAAGATGTTAGCACTTAAAATCAATGGGTCTAAAGTATTAAAAATCTTCAAAAACAAATAATACTCAGCAACACAGACATCAATGCATTAAAAAATTAATAAATAACATAAATTAAATTAAAATACTTTTCAAATCCTCCTAAACAGATCGGCATATTACACCATTACAGTTTACAACAATTAAGAAGGTCATTGTGATTTAAAAAAAAACAACAAATAAAAATCTAAAGGTTGATGTGACATGAAGTCAGCCGAAAGAGCTGACAAAGCAGTAAAGAACAGCCTGGGTTTCTTTCTTTTTTTTTTTTTTTAAGGTGGAGTTTTTGCTTTTTTCTTCAGTGGGTGCTGTGAGAGTTTCACTTCCTTGTGGGGGAAACCCACAAAATCTCACGACAAATATTCTGCCACCTGTCAGCAGAGGCAAGAACATTGTTTGTTTTTGAGCATTAAATATGCTACCAACATATCTATGATCTGACAGATAATGTCACAACCAACGTTCACATTAATGTAACTTTTAAAAATATATATATATTTCCCCTACATAGAAAAGTAAGTTTGAGGAATACCCTGATAATGATTGCCCCATTAAAAAATATAATAAATAAAAAAATGAGGAGGGGAAACAACAAAAAAGTGCAAAAACATAAGCAATTTTGAAACATAAAAAAATAACTTAAATAAATTCAAATGTACTAAATAATTAAATAAAAAAATGAATTCTTACAAACGTCAGCCAATTGTGATGTAAGTCACAAATGAAAACAGTTTTTGTGGAAAATTCAAGTCTTTCTTTACTTTAAGTGCTGAAAATCAGGCATATTTTTATAAATATGGCAGTTTTGGGATTTAATTTGTGCTAAAACTTCCCTGCAGGAAAAACTAGCGGTGTAACGGATCACAAAGCTCACGGTTCTAGGATCACGCTTTGGATCATTTTTTGGATCAGTAAGAAGTAAAAATAAATAAATAAAAGCCTGAAATTACTTTTTGAAAAGCTTTCAAACATATTTGTGAGAAAAGATGCTTCAAGGCATAAATATACAGTTGCACATCTTTAATTTTGAACATAAAGAAAAATGTAAAAATATGTAGTTTCTGATTACATTTACACGTGTGGAGACCACAGCGACAAAAACTGAGAGAAAAGAATGTTGAATATGCAATTTTTCCCTTGCCCCCCCCGATGTCCAAATTAAATCTTAAATGAAAAAGTTAAAATTACTCTTTCCTTTTTTTGTATTAATTGTAGTATTGAAACTAACTGTGGGAACATTTAAATATTTCAAATAATTATTACTGAACTGCCGTGCCGTGCCCACTTTCCCTGGCGATTTTTAATCCTTTTGGCTTGCCATACTGCCTTCCCCTGGCGACATGTCCCCGATGCAGGAACAGTGGCTGTGGGACAGCTAATGCTCCTCTGAACCCGGACACGGATGCTTTCATTCAGCTCTTCAAAATAAATAAACCAGATTTTTCAGTATTCACGTCCTCCATGACGAGTTCCTGAAAAGTTTTTGACGGAAGCTCCTCCTACACACGGTGGGAGGAGCTTCAGGTTAGCAGACTTTTGGATAACCGTCAAGAAGCAGCTTAGACACATGTTATAGCATTTGGTGTGGATAGACGCTTAATTTTAATAATGCGAGTGAGGTACGCAGCAGTGGCGAGGGGGTGGGGGGGTGTTTCCGTGGTACACGTGTGGACCAAACCGTGGCTAGTGATCTGTTACACCGGTAGTAAAAACCCTTTTTGTTGTTTTACCTTAAGCACGATTATTAGACAATAACCAGCAAGAGATGAAAACGTCACTTTATCGTCATTACATACGTTGCAATTTTTCCATCAAAATAGCAGCGGCAAGCTCCTGAGCGTCCATCACGTGAGGGTTTCTAGTCATCACGGACCTCACCAGATCTGGAGGGAAAATTCCACACAAGTTGTCAAACATCCGCTCCCTGAGATCCCGGTAGTGACCCGAGGCTGCCGTGGGCTCAGAGTGCGGGGGCGATGGAGGCAGGGGGCTCTTGTGCCCGGAGATGGATGGAAGGTACTGCTGCGGGAAAAACGGCAAACTTGCTTCTGGAAGAGTGCGGGGCGACGTTTGCTGACTCCACTGAGGCTGCCAAGTCTTCCCGTGAACTGGTGGGAAGCTCCTATAAGAAAAGAGGTCGTAGCAAGTCTTGGGCACTGGCTGGTGGTTTGAACTCCAGTTTATCGGATGGGGAGGCTGTTGGTTTAACCCCAAATCCTTTGTTCTTGAGTAAAGCGGTGAACCTTCGTACATTTTTGAGTCCTGGAACTCTCTTTCCTTCCATAAGGAGGCCATGGGATCGCGCCGTAGAGGAGAGCCTACTGTGCTTGTTTGGGTTGAATAGGAAGTTGGTTCCATTGGAAAACTGCTAAGCCATGGTTGGGATGTTGGATGAGGTGGCATGTAGGTTGGGGTGGTCCTCAGGGGAGATGTGCGAGGTGTAACTGAAAAAGAGGGCTCGTCTGAGCCAAAGCCATGCTGTCTTGGTAATGTTTTAGGAAGTGAACACCCACGAGGCGAGTGCTGGTTCAATCCCAGAGACACCTGGGTTGCAAGATGAGTATAAAGGCTATTGAATTGGTGATGGTGGCAGGAGCGCCCATGATGGCATTTTGGGCTGGGATCTAAAGTGTTGTCGGGAGAGAAAGAGTCGGATCCATCACTGCTACTGTCTGATGGATGCAAACCTGCTCGCAAGTCAGTTGTCAAGAGGCATTCTGGGGTTTTTGGCATCATAGCACTCAATCCTGAATATGCCTTTATTAAGGGGCTATACCCCACTTTCAGGGACTCAAATCTGTGATAACTTTCAACCTGTCTTGACGAATTAGCTCCAACAAACCTGGAGTCTTTACTATCTCCTGTAGGATGCTCCCATAGTTCCAGATATCCGCCTGAAAAAAGTCCTCCAGGAGTAGGAAGGCCAATACTGCCATCACTTCCTCTCCGCCCTTTTACTTTGGAATGAGCTTGTAGTCCATCCTCCAGGAGGTCGGAACAGGAGCTCCAAGGACTGTGGTTGGGCTGTTTGTTGCCTCGTTTTGCCTCAACTTCAGCTGGTTCCTCCACACCGCCCTCAGTTTGGCTTTTTACAGACAGGGCTTGCTCCAGCAAACCTCTGGAAGCTACCGAAATTTTGGCGCTGGCTCGGAGCTCATCGGCCACAGACCTCTGGGGATGACTGCCCCGCTCTGGATGGTAAAACTTACACTTGTGGCCATATGTGCACTTCTTGCCTGAAATAAAAAAAAGGCAAAATTATAGAAAACATTTGAATTTTCAAACGTGTTTCCTGTCCTAATCTGATGTTGAGTAGCCTCTTGATGTGGCGTTAAAGGGGATATATTAAAAACTGTTAGGAGCATCTTATTTAAGTGCATTCAATGAATGGAAAGCTAAAATTTTAGGACATAAAAAGATCCCTTTTTAGCCTCTAGACAACTCAAAATCTGGCTGCCCAAAAGATGATCAGAGTGCGACTTTACACAAATGAAGAGTACTTCATCTGGATCACAGAAAACCAAGTGTCCCCCAGGGTTCTCTAAACCTAGCGCCCGTGTGTCATCATTACCATAAGGACATGGCTGCTTTCTGTGTTCAGGAACAACAGGCCTCTTCCTCAGGAAGTTCTCCAGACTCGGCCCGTGCCGTCCAAGTGGGTCATCTGGTGGCATGAATCTGAACACGCAGATCATAATGTTACAATAAAGTTTTGTTTCTTTGAAAAGCAACAACTTTCAAAAATCCTCATTTTCATTCTGTAATAATAAGGTCACATTTCTTAATTGAGGTTGCTCTGTGGTGATGAGGTTTCACACTACAACAGCTTCCTGGAAAAGAGACTTGTTAGATTGATGCTGGGAGTTTTTAGTTTGTCAATGCAGGGTTAGAAGCTTAATAAAAGAAAGCTTCTTTAATGTTGCATCTTTTTAAAATCAATGGAAAAAATGAGGATGAAGTGGTGTGACAAAAATAGAAAATGTTGCAATTTGATAACAAAATGCTTGGATAATTTAAAAAAATTTGATTATTTCTTTGTTGTTACAATGTTCCTTAGCTAGTATTTTCTACACTTTTGGATAGCCGATTCATTTCCTTTTTTAAATGGTACCACATTTAAAATGTAGAATCTATGGAGCCCTGGACATGACATTTAAAAAAAATCACTCAAATTATTCATTTGTGGCCACGAATTGTATTTTGGACACAAATTAGCAATTTGTGGCCACAATTAAGTATCTTGTGGACACAATTTTTGTATTTGCGGGCTCAAATTAACTTTTCTTCCACACAAATTAGAATTTTCTTGGCACAAATTGTGGCCACAATTTAGTTTGTTGTAGCCACAATTTAGTATTTATGGGCATTAATTAGCATTTGTGGACACAATTTAGTATCTTATATGCACAATTTTATATTCATGGGTACAAATCAGCATTTTGCGGCCACAATTTAATATCTTTTGGACAAAAATTAGTATTTGTGGGCACAGATAAGCTTTTTTTCAGAGAAATTAGCATTTTCTTGGCACAAATTGTGGCCAAAATGTAGTATCTTGTGGTAAAAAAAATATATGTTCTGGGAACAAATGAGCATCTTGTAGCCACCATTTAGTATCTTGAAGGCACAATTTTATGTGGGCACAAATTAATATTTTGTACTCACAAATGAATGTTTCTTTGGCACAAATTAGTAAATGTTACATTGTGGTGACAAAATACTAATTCATGTTCTCAAATTATTAATTTGAGCGAACAATGCATTTCTTTTATGAATGTCATATCTAAGGTTCCTTAGGGTTGAGTATAAAAACAAATAGGTTTTGGCAGAGAAAATATTAAGTTTTTTTTTTTTAATATTGCTATTCTCTTTTGAGTCGAGGATTCTGATGACAGGTCACATTTTAACATGGGCTTTGCTAGTAACTGACTACTAAAAGAATCTACCTTTGACCGGCCTTGCTGCACCATTTTTTTTATATTAGATTGGATATTTTTTCAAACGTAATACAAAACATGCAGAGCACTACAAAAAATGCAAATAAAATAAACATAAAAGTCTCCCTGAAACTGAACTCAAAAATATACTTTTCTACAGTATAAGATTTAGGGACCATTTTAAATAATAATCTACCAACTATAAATTTCCACCATTCTATACTATGATACAAAATAAACTTTTTCTTTTTGTAGAGTTTTCACCCACATTACTATCTTCTTTCACAAACATTTTTTATTATTATTTTTGAGTATTTCTGCACACTAATAAACATTTTTGCAGAAAATATCAGTTATTTCCACTTTAACTTGATGTTGGTTGTGTGTTTCTTACTTGTCGTTTACGAAGGAATACATGAGTAAGCGTTCATCGATGAATTTCTTCCACTCCGGCTTCTCATTGGCTAGATCCCTGTAGTTGTCATTGGAGACGATGATACCATCTGACTCATAGGCCAGTTTGACGATGAATCGGTCGTCATAGCAAACCACCCGGCGGCCCTGCACGCGCCGAGACGGCGTGAAAACCAGGATCTTCTCTTTCTCCAGTCTCCGCAGGATCTCCTGGTCTGCAGGAGGAGAGGATGGAGCGTGGCTGCAGACGCCTTTAGAGTGTTTTTTACATTCAGGTGCAGATGGCTAAAACTCGTACCTGTGATGAGAGCATCAGGACGAGACTGCTCTTTCCTCCAGGCTGGTACGAACACGGTGATGTCCCGGTGGCCTCGCCCAAAGAACCAGTCCACCGCCAGCTGGATGCCTTGGCAGGAAAACACTTCTTTGTTCCCATGACTGTTGGGAAATAATGGATGGATAAAGACGGGATGTGATCACGGCCAATCTCCCCAACCAACCACCATCTTATTAGTAATCTGGGACGGCTTACAGGAGACGAGCAATAGTGTTTTCCAGGAAGCTCCAAGATTAGTTTGGAAATAAAATCTTTTATAATTAGGTTTAAAGTGATTTTATTGCCTAATAAATTCTAAGATTTCAGCTTATTCTATTTTTAACGCAATATTTAGTTCAATTTAACCAATTGGATTTATTCATAGTTCGTCCATATTGAATCTTTTCTTACATTTTTTCACCCCGAATGTTAATCATTTTTGATTCATCTCTAAGATTACTCAAGCCACTTAAACTCATGTTTCTTGGAAACATAGAAATCTGGATCCATCCATCCATCATCTCAAAATCAACTGAATCCCTTTTGGGGCTTTGGAGCTGCTGGAGCCTATCCTAGCTATTGTTTGGTGAACCAGAATAGGTTACCTGACTGTTGCAGGGCCTCACACTCACATTGTCACCTAGAGGCAAGTTTGAGCTGCCAGCACTGGACCTACACAGTACAGGCTGTACAATCCCATTTCAGAAATATAATTAAATTAGTTAAAAGTTTAATTGAAGAAAACCCAAAATGAAGCAGACACCAATCTTTTTTAGGCTAACTTCTTTTTTTACGTTGTGTTCAGGTACCTTATGACTGCAAAGACAATACAGAAGTGGTTAATGTTTTTGTCATGCAGCAAACACTCATTGTTTGTATTCAGTCTTGCAGAAATCTCTACATCAAACCCATTGAGCTCATTTCTACTCAGATTTGACTGAAACCATCAAATCGCTCAGATTCTCTGAGTCCAACAACTCTCAGCTCATTTTTAAAGCCAGTTGTGTTGGTTGATTAAGACAGTTTAGGTCTAAGCGGCTGTCACATGGTGCTTTATGTTACTAACTAAAAGGTGGATAAAAAGCTGTATTTAAAGACTTCAATGAAAATGGGGATTTTAGTGTTTTTAACATTATCTTGTGGTATTTTTCTGATGATGGAGGGGAAATTGATCTTAAAACTGCATTTCTGAACACTTAATTTTTCAACTGGTTGTGAAGTACGAGCAGATAAAAAAATGCTGTTTAACAAAGAGCTTCTTTGTGATGCAGAAAGTACGCTGGGCTCTGCTCCATTCTGATGAATCCACTTGCAGACGACTAGATCCACATACGTCTTTGTTTTCCTCGTTGGAATTTGTTGTACTGGTAATGTTAGATTGGAGTTGTGATGGGCTGTAAACTAGTGAAAGTACGTGTTGAAAAGTACTTTTGCCCACAACTCAGAGATGAATTTCTAGTGAACTACTGCCGTTATGCTGAAACTGTCCTAGAAAACGACACAGGTTTCTTTTATTTTGGCAAAAAAATGACACTTAAAACTAAAAGACCATTAGGAATTAAAATAGAGCAAAAGATGATCAGACTGGGTCTTTAGCCAAACTTGTATGATGGCACTCATTAGACACTTTCAGAAGTATTATACTTTTATAGACAGGAGATCTGTGAATGTAAGTCTGACTAAGTTTCTCTCCTCTACCTCATGGCCACGTTGCTTCCGTCCACGACGACGGGCCTGAGGTTGTTTTTGTCCTCCATCATGGGGGGCAGGGACAGCAGCCGGCAGGAATCCAGGGACGAGTTAGAGGAGGAAGAGGTTGATGCAGACGAGGACACAGACTGGGAGACGGCCCCTCCTGGCAGCTGCAGCTCCGTCTTTGTTCCCAGCTTCACCAGCTCTCCCAGGATGTCGTTGATGAGTGCATCTGGGCCCAGTTTCTTCAGAACCAGCAGCACCAGGTCTTCGGTGTAGCCTAGCTTGAGTGCAAACTCCACCTTGGTGCAGTAGTTTGTGATGCGGTCTGCTGGAGGGGATCTGTTTGACTGTTGAGAGCCTCCAGGTTGCAGGGTGGATTCCAGGTCCAGCCTGGCCACTTGACTGTCAGAGGAGGATTCTCCCCAGAGTCGCTGAGGGTTCTCCTGGAAGAGTTTTTTAGATTCAGAACCAGGAGCAGCCTGAAGTCGTTCATCCTCGCTGTCAGAGATGGCGCTCTCCTCTGAGAAGTTACTGCAGCTGCTGCTGCTGCTGTAGTACGAGCGATTGCTAAGACTCGTGCTGCTTCCACCAGTGCTGCTGCCGCTCTTATGAGGGGTACTTCCTCTGCCCTGCAGGACCCCAGAGCCGGCCGCATGACTCGGACCAGCCTTCTGCAGGGCACCATCTACGTGGAGGTAATCCAGATCCAGCCCCAGGCTGAGGATGTGGCCTGTTCCATCCTCCAGATGGTCCTTCAGGCCCATGAAGCCCACTCATACATCCAGGCCCAGCTCCTCCTTGTCCTCCTCGTACCTGACACCACCGCTGGTGTTTTAACCGCTCCAAACACTTCCTGGAACGAAAAGTTTAAAAGGTGAGCGCAACAAATACACAATTATGTTGTAGGGAACTGCAGCAGAGGTTGTCTGATTATTTGAATATTCAATGTGCAGGAAAAAAAAAACTGACTATGAAATCAGCAGCCTTCTTCTGCTTTTAGAAAGATAAAATCCATGTTTCCTTCAGCTGATGTCTAACTATACAGCAGATTTAGTCAGTTTAAGAAAGACACAACTCCAAACACTTAAGTTTAGAACTGTTCTGCAGCTCATTCTGATGTGCTGGAAAGTGAAATGTGAATAAAATCCCAAAACAACTGTTTGACATATGCAAAAAATTAATTTTACACATGGTTTATGTTAAATATTTTGCATTTAAGATTTTATGTCTTTGCTTTAAAATATGGTGACCAAGCACAAAAACTGCACATTGCTGTATTTCCCACACGTATTTTAAATGTGTCCAAGGCTAAATGTTGTTGTTGGTTGCATCTATTAACCTAACTGTAACCTGACCCTTCCTCTGGGTCCATGTGGCCAAAAACAGAGTTCAACACCGACCACAAATATTTAGAAAATCACATGCAAGTAGTCAGTTTCATAAAATATGCAGGTGTCTGCATGTTAACCTGCAGTGATTGGCATGAGTAACATCACCAGTACTCAATCCACTCTTTCAATACTTTTCCAACATGAAACACATCAAAGGTAACTTGTGAAAACCTTGTTTTTGAAACAAAATAGTGAAAAAAAGACTCAAATAAATGAAAAACTTTAAACATATTCAAATGAATACACGTAACAAAGAAAAGAGAAAAAAATAGACAAAATAGAAAAAAAACACAACAGAAACATCAAATGTTTTTGTTTCAAATTAAAAGTCAATGGGACAGCATTTGTCTTTAGATGAAATCTGAATTTCTAAATGTGAGTGCAGTTCCAAGTTAAAATTCCTAACACTGGGGCCGTGGTATAATCCCCAGCCACCGGTCCGCAGCCACAAAAAAGGTTGAGAACCACTGTATTAGGGAACCTTTTAAAAAATGTACTTTTTTAAAACAATAAATCAAACCCATTGAATCCCTTTCGTGGTTCCAATCCAGCTACTGTTGAAGGTGGAGAATGCCTTAATCAGATCAGGAGTTTGTCAGAGGCCACAGAAACACACAGGAGAGATGTGCAGTTAACCTATGAAATGTGTTATTGAACTGTGGGAGGAAGCAGGAGAAAATCCACACCTTTAGAGGGAGAACATGCAAACTTCACACAGAAAGATCCCAGTGAGGTTCTTCTCACTGTAAGGTGACAGCTAACTACTATGTAACAGAATAACCTTTTTTTCACAGACAACTAATAATTATAAAGCATTCCAAGAAGTAGCAAACACTGAACAAAATGATGGTGAAAGGTTTCTTTTATTGTCAGAGTGGATTATTATTAGAATGAGCTCAAAACATATGTTCTCATCTTCTGCTCCACTACAGTGCCTGGTTGCTGTTCAGAGACAA
>NC_050532.1:8281031-8292006 GCF_002922805.2 Oryzias melastigma | reverse complement strand
GGCGACCCCTGAAGGGAAAAGCCGAAAGGAAAAGAAGAAGAAGAAGAAGAAGGCATGATGGGATTGCTACACAATTAGCTGTAGGACAGTCATCTGCTCGAGATCTAAACCGCAATATTCTATTTACCTCAATGAATGGATGTCAATCAGATGTAAAATGCATATCAATGGCTGTGAGCTATGAAATAGCCATGATTTAGATATCTAGGTATCACTTCATTTAACAGTACAGTTTTCACAGTGTATTTAAGTAGTATTTACGTGGTACTTTTTTGTACCAACTGGGTACTTATATGATATTTACACTGTAATGTCACCTACTGGGTGAAAAATGTTACACTTACTGCCTATACTTTTTTTGTACCTATAGCTGTATACTTACATAGTACTTGCTGTGTATTTATGTGGTACTATTTGGCTCATACTTATGTGGTACCAACTGGATATTTATGCTGCACACACTGGGTTTTTATATAGTACCTACTGGGTCTTTACATGTTGTGTTAATGTATTATTATATATAACACATATAATACAATAAATGGTACTTTCTGTGTACTTACTCTGCTCTCATTAATAGTAAGTGCCATGAAAAACACAATAAGGTGCTACACACGTACTATGTAATTAGCCATGAAGCACACATAAACTTACTAAGTAAATTTTAGGCTTTTATTTTAACAGTACTTCAGACGTAGTTTCTGTGTACCTACTAAAATCAAAAAGACTAAAGCTAATTTATCTTATATTTTACTAATTTCAAAAAAGTGCAGAAAGAGGCAGTTATTGATTGTAGCTATGTAACTGTTTGATAATTGAAACTTTAAGACTCCAACTGGGTGAAGTGACTTTGATTTTTTCAAATCATTTCATCAGACAGATCTAACAAGAGACCTTCATTGTAATACCTGTGGGGGCTTTTTGAGAGCGGCAACTTGTAATGAACTGAAACCATTGAACATAATACGTTTTTCACTCTTACTTCCAACAAAAGAAAAAAAAATCAAACAACAAATCAAAATCAGAATTAAAAGCAAAAGTACCAAGAGCTGTTCATGCAATAAATATCAAAGGAAACAAGAATAGTTATTGGCGATGCAAATAGAAAATGTTTACCTAGACGTATTCAGTCCGTTTTTGCCTATAGGGTGCATTCCTACTGACACAATTTGATTGAATTGGTTTAACTGAAAATTCAGGCTTTAATTAAAGAAAGAAAATACTCCATTTTAACATTTAGTAGGATCAGTTACAAACATGTTGAATTAGAAATGTGTGCACACACATTGAAACAGAAAGTATTTCACATCGCTATGCCACAAAGTAGAGGAAACCTAAAAAGGTTAAAAAAAAAAGCGAAAAACACAAAAAGCTACATTAAACTAAATATATTTTTAATGATTTTCAGCACTAAGAGTTGCTAAAATGAACAGGTTAATTTCTATTTCACTTTTACCTTGTATACTTTTAAAAAAAATGTTTGGCACTTTGATCAGGTGCTGCTTTCAAATCAATTTTGTTTCCTCAAATTGACGTATGACTGTTCTTTGACTCAGAAAAAAAATTACTGATTGTTTTCAAGATGCTTTATTTTTGAGTAATAATTTAAAACTGTCCAGATTCTGTTAAAACTGTTACTTTTTCTAAAATTTTAATCAGAGAAATGACATTTATACCACCCCTTATAACGCAGCATACAGAATTAGTTTGATCTAAAACAAAAAAAGATGTTTGTGAGGTTAATCTGATTACTGACCGGTAAAAAAATCCAGTTTTCCCCAACATTTCAAGAATTTTTAAGAATAAAAAGCAAACATTGGGAAAAACTGCTTAAAATATTTACTTTTCAGCTCTTGCAAGCGATTTTAGTGATTCCATTTGTCTTAAAAGTTTGAGCCGGCATGTTTATTATTATTATTTTTTAATCTTGTTCAAACTGCAGCCTTCATACAGGCGACGGTTGACGAGGAGTCACACAATAACTGCTTTCATCACTTGTAATGACTGGTATGAGGCGGACCAGCCAGTCGTGGGTTGGCTTCAGTCTTTTCTGAGACAACAAACAAACACTCTCAGGGTGGGGGGGGTTGTTTTTCTGTGGAAATACCCCTCCATGCAGGGTACTTCCAAAGCTTCAATCTGGTCCATGCATTGTGAGGGGAATATTTCTGAGTTTTTGGTGCTTTTTCTTCACACCAGACCAGGCTTGAGAGGAAGAGATCTGTTTGTGGCTTAGATAAAATCAAAGATGTGAAAAGTGATAAAGAGGAAAGAAGTGTAATTAGACTTTGATACTTTTAGCTGCTTTTACAAATACAAACCAGAAATGTTGAGTAAAAAAAATTTGGTTGCATTGACAAAAGTTTCTGGTCTTTTAAATTTAATAATTTTTGTTAGTTACATTTTGTAATAAAAGATAACGAATAAAAGTTAAAGCTGCAATCAGTGTTGTATGGCCCACAGATGCCAACCGCCTTCACTGGCTTATTCTACCCTTCTGCCCCCATGGTCTAATTTATTAAAAAACTGTTCCATCAAAACAGCAATATCCATATCTCCATTTCAACTATTTCATATTTTGATCATCTCAGGATGACAAACAGCCCTATATAATTTTTAAAAGAATCAGCAGATGTCAACTTTTTGATTTCCTTTGCAACTGACTTGTTCTTGTTTTCCATAACAGCATTTCTAATATGTTCATTTTGTACTTTATATTGTTTCATTCAACTTGAGCCAATGGTTCGTGAAACTTTTGGGAGCTCGCCAATGCTAATGCCGTTCAAAGTCTACAAACTTAAAAGCAACGTTTTTCCCCCAAGTAGCTTCCTAATGATGCTTGAGGAGTTAGAAGAATCCCAAGGAGGAGTTTATATTCGTAGGTGGTAATAAAAATTGATTTATTTGGAGAATTCAAGATAGTGACCTCTTCCTAAGGTCAAAAGTCAATGAAACTTTGTGATTGTAGGCTTAAAAGTAATTATACAGTGAATTAACTGTTTTTGGCCTGTTTACCTGTCTAAATGGGGCTTTAAAAGTGGGAAATGTTAGTCCTTGCCAAATTTTTGAATGTGTAAAATAAACTTGTTTAAATATGAAGATAATTGATAACATGTGGAAGAATGTTCAGGAGTACAGTCCTGTGGGATATTATTATGTTTGTTATCAGGGATTTCAAGGGGGAAATTTCCATTCACCACCACTCCATGTACTGATGTAACACCTGTTTGAAAAAGTAAATAAAAAATCATTAAAAAAATTAATAAATAAAAAAGTAAACTTGTTTAACCCTTTAAACCTTGTGCTCTCTTATGGGGTCCAGATGACTCGACCAGTGAAGATGCAAAATCGTTGAAAAAAAAAAAATGTTCAGCGTGCTCTCTTGTGGGGTCTAGATGACCCCACTTTCAATGTAAACATGCCTAGGATAGCTCCAGGATTAACACCTGAGATTTCACAGGCGACACAAAAATTACACACATTCCTAACATACCATAACATTTCAACCATTAATGCGATCAACGTAACTCCAGTTTTCTCTTTTTAAAATCTGAATCTACTGGAATTACATTGACCATATTAATGGTAGAACAGTTATAGTAAATCAAAGAACATTACAGTAATACTGGAGCTAAAGCTCCACTGAATGTGACATTGACTATGACATGGTTCTAATTGGATTTGCGATAAAACATTTGCAAAATGGGAATAAGGCAATTACAAAAAAAAAAATGCATTTATTGAAAAAGCTTATCAAAATTGAAATGTTTTGTTAAACAGCAATGGAATATCTTTTAAAATTAAGTTTAATAAGTTACATGATCAACAATTGGGTCCCATGCACGATCCTTAAGGTGCTGAGGCACAGCGGACGCCGCAAGATGTTTCACAGGATCACACATCTCATCAAAAGGTGAGCGTGTTGTGTAGAATTGTTGGATCCACAGCTCCTCTGTAAAATCACCAACTACTACCTAAAATCGCTTCATCTGTGGCCGTTCCCACGTAGCGTACCGCTTCATGGCCTGAATAAAACTCAGACGTCTCCTGTGGTAGTGAACGAGCGCTAGTGCCATAGCAGAAATGTGAATATATCTGCTATGATCAAAGTGTTGTCAACTTATTGCGTTACTTGGTCTGTTTTTATTTATATAATTAGGATTTAATAAAAATAGTATAATTGGGAATTTGGGATTTTTTATATTTCTAGAATTTTGATAAAGTTTTGAGCATATGTGTGGAAACGCGGATAATGACTTGTCTATTTTCAAACTCATATATTAGGCATACCGAACTGCAAAGTGCATTAACTGAGACAAAAGATTCAGAGACTGATCCATCGGTCAGACATAATCAACTTTCACAGTAACTCAAGAGTTTGTAACGCGCACCCGTTAGCCATGCCAGGAGCACTAGCTGTGTTAGCGTATTCTGTAACTCCCAACCTTTGTAACATGTAAAATACAGATTGACATCGCTAAAAAACAATGTTTCTGTGTCTCTGCTAACTTCAACCTTGTTAGTAACTCGTAAAAAACACAGTTCAACACCGCTACATGTTAGCCACATTAGAGTATTCACATTAACACCCAAATCTCTTAAAATCACTTAGTAAGCACAACCAGAATAAAAAAAAAAGTTTTTAAGTGTGCCTCATAGTGGGATAAGTACAGTGGGAAAAATGACTTGATGCATTTAAAGACAATTTTAATAATTTAAATTTTAGTGATTTCCTTCTTAATATTTATGTTATTTTCCTATTTTTAGGCTACTTTGATATATTACTTAAAACTTAGAAACATAATGTTAAAATGTACTTTTTTATCCAGATCTCATAATTGATTTAGTGAGTATTTACATTAAAATGTTCTGAGCGTTTTAATGAGGAATCTCATAAGCTAAAACACCGGAAAGCAGGGCCCCCCCAATGTCCCGACCCCCGACGTCTAATCTGCCGTGCCGCGGTTTGTCATCCTGAATGCCACAAGAGAGCTGGAATAATTTAGTCCGCCAACAACAAAAGAGGTACAAAGGGACGGAGTGAGAGTGGATCTGTGTGTGTTGTGGGGACGGGGGGGTGAAAAGTGTGTCTGGCCTGCCGTCCTTCAACAATGCAGCTGCCACCCAATCTGTCCCCCTGTGATGGGGGCATTGTTCTCTCGGGCTTGAGCAGCATGCACAGACGGAGGCTGGGGGCCTTTAAACCCATTCACCCCCCCACAAAAAAGAAGAAAAAAAAACGCAGCCGGCGTGCTCAGTAATGCGGCAGAGTCTGCAGCATCAGACGCTCAGACAGGATCTTTGAGGAGTCAGCAGAAATGGCCGCCCTCAGAGTCAACACTGAAACCACAGTCTGGCTTCTACTGAGACTCCTCCTCAAGGCCAAAGCAACACACTTCAGACCCCCTCTTTCTGCAGATATGAAAGGAAAATCAAATATTTGACATTTACAATAAATCCAGATTATAAAAAAAATCCACTATTGTTTAACAATCTCATGATATCAGCCACTGTGTGAACCCAAACAAGCAGCAAAAATATATAAAATGAAACTACTTCTTGAGAACGATGTGGACCAAAATGTTTATTAGTTCAAAGGCACCAAACATCTGAAAAGCTTGAAAATCCTAAATTTGGATAACAATGAAAGACTGACAAATGTTAGCCACAGTCTATGGACTTCTGGAAAAAGAAAAAAAATACAGTTCAGGAAAAACCCACAAATCTAAAGAATAAAATCCTTATAAAGTAATAAAATGATCTGTCCATGAAGGAAGGAAGTTTTACTTAACAGGAAATCAGATATCTAGAAACGAGGAGTTCCACAAAGGCATTCAAAGGGGAAAAAATACCGTAAGCTAGAATCTCATTTTCATTAAGCATTTTTTTTTGTTTTTAATTGCTCAATTGTGGTTCGTTTTGATTACAATGACAAAAACTAGTGTGATAAAAGTGGAAATTAATCATTTTAGAATAAAATATGAACAAACTGAAAATATGATATTGGTACAAGTTGGCTCAGCTTAATAAATCCTAATAAAATCTAAGACTAGCACTTAATTTAGATCACAAATCTAAATTGTATTCACATTTATTGAACTTTAAAATAATAACCCTAAAACATAACCCAAGTTTACAATGCAATTTCTTTTTCTTTTAGTATTGAATCAGGTTTTTCTGTTGTCAAGAGTATGAATCAAAATGTCTTTGATTCGTTTAACAATAACTTCTTCATTGTTTCAAGATCCTAACTCTTAATGAGACAATACAATCTGGACTGTGCAGATTTTAAGAAAAGCTTGTAAAGGTTTATGGCAAAGTTTAGATGCTTAAAATGTTTGACAAACAAAGCTATAAATCTTTGCAAGTATCACATAGTTTTCTGAACAAGTCAAACACCTTCAAATGTCTGGATTTATGCTTATTGTGACTCGGCAGAGTGGCAACATTTTATTTATTTCTGATTAAACTCTTTACCCAGATAAGCTTAGATTTTATTGTTAAGGTGAAAAATTTTGCGTCACTGTGGGAATTTTACAGCTAATTTCTGAAAGAGTTTTTCCCTGCTGCTGTTTTTCCCACTTTGCTTTGGTTTGATAGAAGCGTTGGCTTTAACAGCTGACTTCAGGAGTCGTGACTGTGCGATTCCCTCCACAGTGAGCAGATGCTGCAACCTCCACCTCAGTGACCCATCCTGCCCGCGCTGCCTCTGCACTGGGCGCTGTGATCTGGAGGGGTCAGCTCCCATGGGGGGGGGCGGAGAAGGATGAGCTCCCCTGAGGTCAGACCCCCGAACGGTCCCTCGGGGCAGGCCGCCGCACGGCTGCCGTCCGCCGGCCGAACCTGGCAGCGGGCGAGTCTGATTTGGCAAAGATAGGCCGGGTTTTGGTGGGGGTGGGGGCAGGTTTTTTGGGGAGTGGGGGTGGTACATGGGGGGGGGATAACAGATGCCTGCTGAAGCCACATGGGACCTCCCTGAAAGCATCCACCTCCTCCACCCCTCACTTCTCTGCTGCAACTGGTGGTGCCCAAATTCAGCGACACACATCAGCGCTGTCTGTCTGGTGGGTAACCTTTGAGAGAGGGGGATTCTGGGTAATGCACTCTTTCACCCTGAAGTTATGCAGACTGCATCTGCATGATTCTGACTAAAACCTGGGTCAGACGTGTAGCGATATGAACTATTACACTATGCCAACAGAATTTTTTTTTTAATCCCTTTTACACTCAGTGGTTCAGTGTGAGTTTTAGTTGCTCTTAATAGGGAAGAAAAAACAGGAATTTCCCCTCAGAAATCCCCTCAAGAACTCCTGATTGATCACTTCTAAATGGTGTTTTTGTTCTTCTATTGATCCTTCCTGATCAGCCTTCAGAATGTACACAAAACTTTCCTCAAGTGAAATGCACGCTTGAAGTTGTGTACTCTGATACCGTTCAATGATTCACAAATCCAACCCAGATTCTTACTATTTTGTCTAAATATGCCTGAGTGGTTGCTATGTCTATATATTTTCACTAAGTATATTAAAATTTAAATAATTTATACCTTTATTTACAACAGGAGATCAAGATCAACAAAACATAACAGATAAAAACACTAAATTTAGAACAAAAAAAAGGTTTGTCGCTTTAAACAAAATCATTCAAATGTTTTCAAGTCAACTTCCTGGTTTACTTGGTGAAATGAAATTTTGCGAAACACTTAAAATCATATTTTCATTCTATTATTTTATTCTATTTATATGTTTAAAATATTTTTTTTATAAAGAACTTATTTCTGTAAACTTATTTCGGTAATCGACATCAATGCAATCAATTCAATAGCTTTACTTTGAAAAAGATAATCTTCACCGACACTCTACTTTGAAGTTTATTCACTTCCAGTGACAGTAGCACGTTGTTTGTTTAGTTTATATGCTTGAAATCTGACATTATCATACGTTTTAGAGCAGTAAGTGCATTTCTTGTACTACTAGATTTATTAAAATTGTGAATCTGCGATCATCGACGTTCCAAATATTCATACTCCAATTTTCAGGAATATCTGAGTATTTAGATACTCATAATAAGTACTGAACCCCACTGTTCTGACAAAGGATTGTGTCTTATGAAAAGTAAATACTTCTCTGCACATTGATGAACATTTGCACAACTATTATTCTCTGAGATTCTGTCAGAAATGTGAGCCAAAGGAACAGATCACTTACCACACAGCTTTAAAGCCAACAGCAGCACGCCAGCCAAACACAGAGAAGGCAACAACTCCTACGGTCACTCTCCTGGAGCGTTTTCTTTGGTCATTTTTACAGCAAATCTCAAATTTGCAAAAAAGAGTCCGTTTCCTGATGAAGTCAGCGATGACATAAACCCAGGAAGTCCAGATTTGATTCAAAAAAAGTTCTGGAAAAAGAGTAAAAAAGTAGCTTTCAAGTATCCACTGGAAAGGGGGAGAACCAATCCAAGTGTGTCTCAAAGTGAGCCGGATGGAAACTAAAATCCACTTCTTCAGATTGGCAGAGTTTCCTGATGCTGCAGGTTTACCAAAGAGACTGACAACAGATGGAGTGTAACTCGTCTACCATCTCCTCCCCTCTGCTCCGCTGACCACAATCGCACACATCTCCCTTTCCTGTCTTCACCCAAGCCTCTTCTGTACACACTTCAATCACACCAGCAGTGAAAAAAAGAAAACCAAGATGTGGTAAAATAACTCCGCCCACTACCACATCTCCCCACACCCCCCAGCTAAGCCTCTCAAACACACACACATACATGGAGCATCAGCAGCCCATCCTCAGGCTGGAGCTGTGAATGGACGACAGGACTTGAGTTGACAATAGTGAGGAGGGGGACACAAAGGAAGGCTCTCGGTGGGCAGCTGCACACATACACACCATGCTTTGGGCTGTTACACACAAATACAGACACATGAGGGGGAAGAAGGAAAAAAAAACACAACACATAGGACCCATGACGGAGCTCTGAGGAGCACCTGGCCCAGCAGAGACGGCTGCTGCCTCGGACAGCTTTGTGTCATGGCCTAACAAAGACGATTTGTTTTAAAGGTTCTGTGAGGAGAGAAGCTGTGAAATGAAAAAGTGTTAAACTAACAAGACAAAAACAACTATTAGCTTTATGGGTCCAGACCAATTAGGAATAAATAAATACAAAAGGAAAATGAGTAATATAGGGGTAAAAAGAGGAAATGAGGTCATTCTTGGTGGGACAGACCTCCAAATAAATAAACATTTTTTGTCTCAGGAATATTTTAGTTTGACAACTCAAGCACAACCAAATTATAAAGGGTTTAGTTCAAACTGAATGGAATAATTGACCCAAAAAAAAAAAAAACAGATTAAAAGCAATTAACACATAAAAAAGAATATAACCTTTATCAGTTTAAAATCTAAAGATATACAATTACGTGCCACTTCATTGGACACACATTTACACTAATTTCTAATCAGCCAGTCACATGGCAGCAACTCAATCCCATGTAGACATGGATGATCTGCTGCAGTTCAAACCGAGCATCAGAATGGTGATTGACGGGCTGGTCTGAGTATTTCAGAAACTGCTGATCTTCTGGGATTTTCACCCACAGCCAACTCTAGGGTTTACAGAGAATGGTCAGAAAAAGAGAAAATATCCAGTGAGCTGCAGTTGTTCGGGTGGAAATGTCTTGTTGATGCCAGAGGTCAGAGGAGAATTACTTGACGGGTTCACATCACTCTGATTATAAAATCCCTGCATTGGCTCCCATATGCTTCAGGATTGATTCAAAGATACTTTCAGTAGTTTTAAAATGTCTTTGCCTTCTTATTTCTCAGACCTTATAGTAAGATATGAACTTTTGCAGACCCTGAGTATTTCATTTCAACTGTAAAACCAAAACTTACGGAGAGGCATCTTTTCAGGATTATGGCCCTCGATTATGGGATGGTCAATCAGAGGATCTGAGGGCTGCAGAGAGTGAAGATGTTCTCAGGAAAAGGCTCAAGACCTGTCTTTTTAACTTAGTTTTTAGCTAATTTTATTATTTTTGTATTCATGTTTTATGATTTTACACTGGATTATTAAGAACTTATTTTAATATTCGTTATGTTAATGTTTTATTGTGTAATTGCTTTCATCATTGTGAACATATTATTTTTTCCTCAGTTGGGTCCCCCCCTCTGCAGCGTTAGATGGGGACCTGGATCACCGCTCTACTGTGGTGAGGTTGGGTCCTCGCCTGTGAGGCTGCACTCGGCTGGCTATGTGGCTATCTACAGGGGGAGGAAGCCCCAAATATTATTGTTTCCATCAACAAACTTTTTCCGTGCTTAGCCTGTTTTCTACTGCTTATCTGCATCGGTTAGGGGAGTGGAAGGTGGAACAGGGGGCCAGAGGTTGTGTGTGGGTCAGGGAGGAGGAAATGGGTGAATTTTTCATTTTTTCTAATTATTATACTTCTTTTTTATGATTATTTTTTAGTGTACAGCACTTTGTGTTACATTATGCATTGATGATACTACATAAAAAACGACAGATTTGGTTTGAACCTTGAAGCAGAAGGACTCTAGCAGCTGATGAACACACCGGGTGTCACTCCTGTCAGCTAAGGACAGGAAACTGAGGCTACAATTCACACAGACTCACCATAATTGCACAATAGAAGATTGGAAAACCGTCGCCTGGTCTGATGAATATCCATTTATGACCACAGTGTACCATCTTCTGATGCTACTTCCAGCAGGATAAGGCTCAATGTCTGTAAATAATGTGAATAATATGTAAATAATGTTTTACTTTTAGATTTTCAAAACACCTAAACTGCTGATGTTTCATATTTATATAGCTAACATCTTTTTAATTTGTGTCGTCAGAAATGTGTTTCATGTGATCTACAGAGGGTTGGAAGGAGCTCACTGCAGGGATTCCTGCAGACCAGATGAACCCATCTTTTGTTTTTGCATGTAGACACAAAATGGCT
>NC_050532.1:8275488-8280904 GCF_002922805.2 Oryzias melastigma | reverse complement strand
AAATTAAGGGACAAAAATGCAAGACACAACTTCATGAAAATAGGAGGAATCTAGAATATTAGAGCAACGCATGAACAATTATTCAGATAACCATAGCATAAAGAACATGCTAACAAGTCAACCAAACTCTTTATATCACTTTAAACCACTAAATCAATTGAATTCTCAATTGTCTTTGTCACTTTGAAACAATTCATCAAAACTCAGCGTAAGACTAATCGTTGCTTCTTCTTCTGCTGCATTTCTGTCAGTAGCAAATACTGATATTCATGCCCTCCTGCGATTGTTGCTATTTATAAAAAAAATCCCATACAAGTTGCACCCCTGGCAAAAAAACTATGCAAAAAAATGCAACTTATACTTCAAAAAATTCATTACATAAAATTTCAAAATGCAGCTTAACCAAAAAAATGGATAGAATTCTGGTCTGCAAATCAAATATTTTCTAAATATTTGTGTAAATGATCTCAGGGTTTTATTTTCAAGTTTGAACTATAACCTTTAATATCCGAATTCCCTGATACAGCTTAATCTGAAAGCCAGAATAGCTCTCCTCCTCAGCCCTCCCCATGTGCCTCCAGCCCCCCGGTCTTCTTCCTGACTTGCAGTGACTCTCTAATTGGGGCTCATCTGACAGGTTTTCCCCTCGGGGAGCGGGAGCCGAGCGGACCATCTGCTTCTAGAACAGGTGTCCCCGTCCCGGCTGCCTGCCTGCACCTTCAAAGCTGCTGCGTGCTGCGCAGGAACAGAGCTGATGTTTACGCAGGACCAACAGCAGCAGTTTTGTTTGACCTGAGAATCTGGGCTTCAGACTGAAGAGGAAACATATGGAGATGTCACCTAATGGGAGCTGATGATCACAGCCTTTAAGCCAAATCCTGCCATTGTTCATTGGAGTTTCAGTGACAATCCTTTTGTTTGATTGACAGATTTGTATTCTGAAATGTTTTATTTAGATGAATCAGAAAAAAAGATTGTGTGAACCTTAAATACAGTGACACTTTCTAAAAATGTAATGATCTAAGTTGCTTTCAGATGTGATTTAATTTTTTTTCTCCTATTAAATATGCAGTGAAGAATGTAATTATCATGACTATTAAATTCTGTAAGAACTTCACTCCTTGGCTAACAAAACATGTATTTAGACCAAACGGTTAACCTTACTGTCAAACCCTACCAATGGAAATAGTAAATGGTGCTTTCACACTCAGCTGTTTGGTCCACACCAACCTTAATTTTGGTGCAAACAAACTGATCTGTGCAAAAACAAGGTTTACTTAAAAAGCTCATTTGCTTAACTTATTTGTAACTATTGTCTAAATTTTAAACTAACGTTCATTCGTTTTATCCAAATGCGCATGAGTGGATACTTTCAGTTCCCAGTTTTCTTTGGGGTAAGACAGAGGAACACACACACTGTAGCAGTTCATTAACTTTGAAGACCTACTCTGAACGTCTTATTTTCAAATCGTTCCCAGTGCTCTTTTAATTACGATGATGCCGTTTTTAGCCAAAATCAAACAAGAGATAGGCTGAATCCAAATTCTTCCCATACTCCTCCTGCTTCTTCCTATCCCTCCAATTGTAAGGGCATTTGAAGGGAAAGGAGAGTCTGAAATCGTTCTTTGGATGGGGAACCCCTCCCAGCAATGTCGTTCGAGGAGAATCACATTTCTTCACGTGGGTGTGCTCTGAAGCACAGAAGTTTACATTTAAATGTAAGTAATGACTTTTGTTTAAGCACGACCTTTTTAAAGTTATAAGACCTTTTTAAAGTTATAAGACTGATGATGTTATGTATTTCTGAGCGCTAGTAGCGCCGCGCTAACATAGCTGACCAGGCACTATTGATGACATCATCAAGTGGGAGTGACATCCGAATTTGAAGTCACTGTTTTTCCACATCTTTCCATTTGGAGGGCTAAACGCAGGGAGAAGCAATAGGGACAGGGGGAGAATTTTCTGCATCAGAAACATTGCAAATCAAGTATTTTTCAAACTGCATTTTTGCCTGCTCCACATTCACAACAAATTGATTTTAAAAAATCCCCAGAAGGGCAAGTTTAAGCTTAATTTTCTTTATATTTGTCCTCCATCATCAGAATAATGAAAAAGAACACATAAAAATGAGCAAATACATACTTTGATTGCAGTGGGTCTTTAAAAGGATTCATGACTAATTAGAATTTCTACCATGGTTCTGGAAAAAGATCCACTCTAACTGCTAAACACACTTAGACTCTTTAAAGTGACAAACTCAGAAGTGCCATCACTTTCTTTTAGTACAGATTTACAACAAAATCTCTCAAAATTGTGACATTTTATCAAATAAAAAATAAATAATTGCAGAAAATTGGGATGCTTCAGGCAAAAAAAACAGCAGGGGCTTGTGGAGGAGCTTTGATCAGCCTGCAGGAAAAAACACTGACCTGAGGATTACTCCGGCCATTAACAAAGCCTGAGGGGTGAGTGCATGGAGAGGAAGACTGTCCAGCTGGTAGGAACCACAAGTACACACTTTACAGGCCTAATGCTATGCTAACAGCCTCTACACATGCTCCCAGCTTTGGAGAGGAAGGCCAAACAAGATGATGGTGTGTGTGTTTGTGTGTAGAGGGGGTCAGTGAGGCCTTAGAAGACACAAAAGGCTGGACTGAGGGCCGATGCCCTTAAGGTCACACGAGAAGGAAAAGGAGGCAGCAAAAAAAACATGTGTCTCACACACACACACACACACCCACACACACCCCCACCACCTGCTGGTTCCTTCAGACTCGTGTTCGGGGTAATGGAGATGGAGTTGAAGACTAACGCATTGCTGAGGTTTCATTCAGAACTGCAGCTCCATCTGAATGCTGGACTACCAATTATATACTGTTTTTAAGAACCACAATTTTAAGATTTTTTATATTTTTCACATAATCAGATTTAGCCTGGCTGACAAATCCTCACTTAGAGCTGAAAAAGGTGACAATGGTCAGCAGATGGAGGCTATTTTGTGGAATTTTTAGCCCTCATAAAAGTAAACCAACAATACGGACAGAATTTCTTGTCTTGAATAACCAGTACTTTGAAAAAAATAGATTTTGGCAACATGACGACAAATATCTGATAATCAGGGAAGCCTATTTTATTTAGAAATGTAAGGGTTAAAATGTAGAAATCAGAATAACCGCTATGGTTTGGTCCATTATTACATTTATTTGTTTATTTAAGGAAATTAGAATACAATTTTCATAGACGAGAGCTAAATATATATATTCAAAAAAATCTCAGATATAGAGGTCAATATCCATGAATATCTTAGATTCCTGAGCAGGTTTGATCATTACATTTATCAGTCAGATCGTTATTATTTGTTGTTTTATTCTGTCATTTATTATATTATATTTATTATAAGGTTATATTTGTGACAACTCGTTAAATTGGAAAATATCAAACATGAATGCAAACACTGGCTTCATCCGGATTTGATTTTGACTTTTGATCTTCTAACTTTATTACCTACACTGTAAAAAGTGAAACTTTGGATCAATTAACAAAAGCTCTGTAATTTGTTTCCTGGTCTTGAAACCTGGTAGTTTTATTAAAGGTAATTAAAGCTATATGGTTTCATGTGAACTCCATTTTCATTTGCTGTGATCTGTTTTCACCAAAGAGTGGATACGATCAAATCAAGCCTCCAACAGTTAGAACAGCTGCTTGCTTAGCCCAAACTGGAGAAATAAAGTCATTTTGGTGCTTCTTTTATCATTTGAGAAACTTGAAGAATTAACTGTAATTAGAAACATATTTAATTTTGAATCCCACTCATTGAGAAACACAATTTTGTAAACGCACACACAAAAACACACACGTCCACCTAAAGTCCGAGCACTCTGATTAAGTCATGATAGATTGTCCCTCCAGGGCCCGGCCTATTTCAACACCATTTGTTTGGACAGCGTGTGCTATAGCAAACCCACACATTTACATACATCCTTATGCGTGCCTGTGTGTGTGCGTGTGTGAGGTCATGTGTCTGACTGTGTGCAGGTGTGTGTGACATCAGGACGAGTGCCGGGTCGGCGGGGTCAAGCACGGACAAAAGGCCTGAGCAGCTCCCAGCTGCCGGGCCAAACGTCACGCAGCCGCCCCCTGCTCCATCCCACCCCCAACACACACTCACACAGACACACACCAACCCCTGCCGGCTCTGCGGGAGTGTGCCACAGCTCTGCCCTGCTGAGGATCCAACATCGACACACAAACGCTGACCGGAGCAGCATGCACTCACGTCTGCGGCGGGGAAAAAAAGGAGGTAAAAGGGCAAATGAGGACATATGTGGAGCTTGAAGGATGTAGATGGTGGAGACTGAAATCACACATCAGCCTTACACACACACAACACGACCATAAGCGTGAAAATAGAGTTAAGGCATAGAATGTTAAAAGTTAAAAATAGTTTTTAATTTGAGGCAATGATAATGATCGGGAAACTGTCCCAGAAAAATATCTGAAATACCTCAGAGCTCACTGCTGGGATCCCGTCTTATTCTACATGTGCAACATCATTGAGGCAGTTCTCACTTAAATAGCTTTTTTTTTTAAATTAAATATTCCTAGTATACAGATTATATTCATCTCCATCTGTCCCAATGATGCTGCAGTCAATAGTTTACTTTTCCACACAGGTGAAGAAATGCAAAATATTAGGCTAAAATACTGCAAAAAAAAAAAAGACAGAACTCTCCCCTTTTTTTAGCTGGCTCTAAAATTAAAAAATCAATATTAGCTCCTCTACTATAACCTTATTCTCTGTGGTTGTGCAAGTTACCTCCGAAACATAATGCACTTTTTATAAGTAATCCATTACTTTACAATATGATGGTCTTAGAATTGTAATGAGACTTGTTTCAAATTACTTGTGTCGCAAAACAGGAAGTAAAGAATACATTATAAAGTGACAAATGGATGTTGATACGGTGTAAAAAAAAACTTTTTTTTTATGTTTAATAATGTTTTGTGCTCTCACTGCTTTGAACTAATGCATTCTGGGTAGTTAGTTTGCTGTAAATAATGAGGTCCTTAATGTGTAATGAGCAGTATATTTTTTTAAAATACAATGCCTTACACTACTTAATTATAGCAAAAAAGTGACTTTTGCAATGAGTTACTTTCAGCATTGTTGATGACCAGCCTCTCTCTTTCGAATATATTTCCTTCATTTTCAGACCGTGGAGACTTTAAAAAAACAGACTTGAAAAGACTAGATAAATAAGTCCAACGTAAAAAAATATGTCTTCCTATTGGTAAATCATGGATGAAACTGCTATTTTTTTTTAAAGCAGACATTCGTTGAACTTGTTTCACTGCAGCCTGATGTCTGTCGGGTCAGTGAAGTCACTATAACAGGACCCATCTGGGAAAATGGAAC
>NC_050532.1:8273949-8275318 GCF_002922805.2 Oryzias melastigma | reverse complement strand
ATTCAAAGTACCCCCCCCCCTAAATAAATAAATGAAAACATTAAATAAACATTCATATTTTCACTACAACAGTATGAGCACGTTTTCTGTGGAGTAATGAGCCTGGACTTTTTACAAGATGTACTGTACATTCCCTTATATGATGTGAAACTAATAGTCTTAGTTTCACATCGGATGTGTTAACAGTCAAACACGAGGGTGGCAGTGTAATGGTCTGGAGCTAAATAACAGAGCTTAAATGAAACAGTCTACCACAAAAGTTCTAAAGGAGAGTATCAAACTATCAGTACAGAAAATCAGTCCCAGGGACACACGAGTTAAAAAAACAACATTTTATATCTTATTCAATCATTTCTGTGAATCATTTAAATAGTTTTACAAATACATTTGGCAATTTTAAAAACAAAGAAATGTCACAAGGTTTTAAAAAAATATATATAATTTTTATGGCTTAAAGGATGAAGAATGCTCCATAAAGAAGAATTTGTCTCCCTCTTCTGGACAGACATAGAAGTCGTTATCAATTTAATATGATAAAAAATACTCATAAACATTAGCCACACATAAGTAGTGATGTAGTCAAGTTGCAAAAATAAATACAATAAATAAAATTCAATACAATTCCTTTCATAGGTGTGGGGCTGGGATGGAAGCTTTGTCTATCTAAGTTGAAATAATACCAGACAAAACACTTCAAAACACAAAAAAGTTGCAAAAAGATCCAAGGCATGCCAGCTGACTGAAGACAGAACTAAATTACTTAACATCTGTCCTAAACTAAAGCAGTCACTTCCTGGTTCTTTGCAGGTGTGACAGGCATCAGGTAACGCACTCTTTTCCAGAACCGTGACCTCTGAAAACCAAGTATTTGAGAGCCCTCTGGCCACCTAATGGGGGCGCTCTTCTTGATCAAATGCAGCAGGCCAGGAGGAAGGTGGTTGTACCCTTGTGGGCCGGGGTCTCCCAGCTGAATCAGAATCACCTTCAGCTCATTCTGGACCAGTGCATGATGGAGCCCAACCTGAAAAAAAAAATGAATAGGATTTTGTTTAAAGGCATCTTTATTTTCCTTTTTTTAGTAATTGGGACCAGATTAATTTGAAACCACTGATTAAATATTGGGTTGTTGTTGTGGGAAAGGGTGATCTCATATTCTGATCTTGCCTCCAGAAGAAAATGATAAAAAAAGAGATCCACAACAAAATGTCTGAATAAAACCAACACTTGGCTAGAACATTCTGGTGCTTTTAGACAAACCAGAAGGTTCTGGAGTCAAACTAAAACCTCAAACTGCAAGAATTAAAATATATTAACATATTTTGTAGAAAGAAAACTGATGGTGTTTACTTTTTGGAACCTTCACACACAA
>NC_050532.1:8271546-8273901 GCF_002922805.2 Oryzias melastigma | reverse complement strand
ACATTGTGCATGGTTTGAAGTTATAGTTCAGCAGGGGACCTTTTACAGGGTTCTAAAATTTGTGTTTTCACAATCTAAATTCTATATAGCCATTCATATATACTGGATAACCCCATTTCTGAGACTCCTAGCTTATTACAATGGTCAAAACTTTCCTTAAAAATCCCATTGAATAGAACTCTGTCCATGTTTTCTGCCCTGTAGTTCATCGTCATTCCACTAGGGGCAGTAGAAGGGCTTTTCCTGCTCATTTTGAAAATGGCCGCTTCCGTGAAATCTCACTTTTGTCAGGAGAAGTTTGGCTAATTTTTTAAAACTTTATGGTGAGAATAACGAAGTTGTTGCTATTCATTTTTTATGACTACTCGCTATATTGAAATAATGCAAAATGTGTAATTAATAATAATAAAAATAATTAATTATCTATAATACAGTTATATCGTATTAGAAACGTGTGTATTAAATGAGAGAAAGCGAGTAAATAGGGTATTTTTTTTTATCCAGAATACTCATATAAATAGTTTTGCATTTTAAAGTAACATTGTTGTGAGCAAAAACTAAATTACCACACATATCATACCATCTAGATCTCATTACAAAATAATACTGCAGATTTTATTGTGGATTCCATCAAAGGGTTTAAAAAACATCTTAATTACAAAAATGTGAATTTTCTGTCAATTTCTTAGATGTAGTGGCTACAGGGTTAAAATCCAAGTGGATGCTATCAACATTTGTTTCTGCCGATTAAGTGTTATCTGTCACATAACAGTTTCATATTTATTTGCATTTCATTTTTCATTTCATTTATTCATGAATTATTGCAGCAAATGGGTCATAAAATTAGGAAACCAGAATGGGACACAAAAATGCAATTAGATTTACTTGATTGAAAACAGAGAAGTACAGTTTCTTTTACTTTTACCTGGCAGTCAAAGCCTCCGACCACTGAGGTTTCAGGTGTTTCAAAGGGCGTCTTGTCTTTGATGTTGGATGCTGAAGCTGGAGTGAGGATGACCATCAGCCTCTTGCTCTCTTTGATGCAGTTCTCCACCAGCTCCAGCCGATCTGCAACAACACACAACCCGTGTTCACGTCTTTTCTCTCCAGGCATAGACGTATAGACCTACTGAATGTTGGATGAAGCTGGTTATTATTAAATATTTCAAAGGTTAAAGATGAAGATACTGACCCTCCCCTGGTATGTCGTCCCTCCCATGGATGAAGAGCCGATAACCAAATTTATCTTCGAGGACGGATGGTAAACTGCTAGTGACGAATGAGAACAGCTGATCTTCTGCGGCCTTCTGCAAACCCTCCGTCTGGTAGACCACATAGGCGTCATACATCCGTGGATCTGGGAGACATACATTGACACTTCAATGAGATGCAAAGAGATGCAAAGAAAGGATTATTCTTTCAGAACAAAATCATAATCATACCCAATCAGAGAAAAACTATGAAAGAAAAAGTTAGTCACAATTGCATAAATTGTAATGTGGTAAGTCCAGTCCTACTTTTTTTTAATTCTTGCTTTTCTGAAAGTAATAAAGGAGGGAAATGGCTCAAATAATCAAGTTACCAGCTCAGTTTTGAGTTAAAAGCGCCTGGATGACAAGCAGACTTAATTTATTCAAACTAATTTCACCAAAGTGTGGTTTTCTCTGAACATACTTACATTTATTTAACACAAAACAGCAGAAAAGTGAAAATACACTACAGTATTTGCATTTTACACAATACAGATACTTAACATTATTCATTGATGGAGACATCTGAGTAAACAGCCAGTATAGGAGTGCTACCACAGCATTAGTTCATTTTTAATCTCATGACTCTGTAAAGCTTAAGCAGATCTTTAAACAGAATAAACAGTAACTTCATCAGTAAATACAGTTAATCAACATTTAAATGTGCATCTATTTTTTTTTCTTGCAAACTTTATTCATTAATATTAAGTAAACAAATCAATTAATACTTGAAGGTTGGGATTCCCCTACATGTAGACAGGTACTTTGACACAATGAAACTTGGAAAAGTACTAGGCTTATATGTTAATTATGCTCTTAAAATATTTACCTACTTTTTGGTACTTTTCTTTTTCTTTATTAAATGGAGAGAAAATAGTCTAAATGAATTTGTGTAATTGTTGATTTTTAACTCATAGAATACAGTTTGTGCATAACAGTGTGTACTTGCAATTGTGTATTCACAAATACAAAAATTACAAAATACAAAAAACAGATATATGTGATTGTGTTCCAAATCAAGTGCAATAGGATGGGGAGAATAGTCTCAGTTGATTTGAGTGTGAGTAATTCCTGGTTTGTAACTCATACAGAGTTTCTCATGGTT
>NC_050532.1:8244494-8271512 GCF_002922805.2 Oryzias melastigma | reverse complement strand
AAAATAAAAATCCAACTCACCCTTTACCCTCTCCTCCATTAAAACATCCCGTGACCCCCATATATAATGAGTACTTCTTATAAAAGTCATTCATAAAAGGTACTTAAGACTTAGCTCTGCTTTGAGGAACTCTTAGCAAGTAAACTACACACCTATTGTGTTATTTCTTTTTGTTGTCAGCTTTTAAAATTCATCTCCAGTCTTCTGAGGGAAGGATTTAATAGTGAATAGCCAAAGAAATTTGGGGAAAAACAGACATGTTTTCCTCTACCTTTTTTGTTTCTGCTCTGAGGAAAGAAGGGTCTGAAGAAAAGAGCAAAGTCGATGGCAAAACACTTAATGATCACGGCAGCAAACACAGAGGCCAGCAGCACACACACGCATCCAATCACGAGTGGGACGGCCGATTCTGAGAAAAAATACAAAAGTGGACATGGGCAGGTAATATGAACTATGACTGTAAACATCTAAAACAAACAATGAATTAAGTAATGAGCCCACATGTTGTTCTAATGTAAACATGCTTGTTTCCTTTAGATTAAATTCAGAATTAATTAAATAAAATAAATATAAAAACATTGTAATACAGTTCATCTCCCTCTACAGTCTTTCTGCTGTCGTCTGAAAACAACTACCAACATTTTCTTTGTCTCACACGAATCCACTCATATGTCAAAGACTTTAAAGTGAAATTTTCTTGACAACACAGAGCAAATGTTAGGCAATCTGCGATGCATTCACTGACCTCTTGCTTTAAGAGTTACAGCCCTGAAATCTGATGAGTACAGTCCTTCTCCAAAACATTTGAACACATGGCGGAAATCCTGAGCAGACACTTTATCAATCGTCAGGGTTGCAGTGCTGTAGGTGTGCTTTGAAGGCATCGTATTTGTTCTGGCAAAACGCAAAAAGTTTGGAATTTTTAGAAAGATGAAGCAAAGATTTTACAAAACAGATTGACTGAGAAGATGCAAACTATTCACAATTTATAGTTTAATAAGTCCAGGTCAATAGTAAAATAATTAAATGTTATCATTAAGTTGGAAGAGTCTATAAGCTCTCCAGGCTTACGTGTTGATGCTTTGCTGGTATCCATCCATCTGGCTGACTTCCCTCTCATTAATCGTCCAAGAAGCTTTACATTTATGAGCCACATTGATCCCACAGAGAATGGAGCAGTTCAGCTTAATGCTGAAACCTGGAAGAGAAAAAGAAGAAGAAACCCGTTCTGGTTTATTCTGTGAGCTTCAGGATGATTCACCTCCAGCGTTACCGAACACAAACAGAACCGTTTAAAGACACCTTACAATTTAAAGTTGTTTTTTGTGCTTTAAAATCAAAGTAACTCAAACCAAAAGAGCAACGGAAACTTTAAAATAAAGCAGAGATTCAAGATAAATAAACAACAAACATTGTTTTCTTAAGACATATTTTCTGCAGCACAACAGGAGCTCATTAGTAATTCCCCCTTTGAGTTGTGGGTGAGTCTGTTGGTGCGGAAGTCAGCTTCGCTAATTTCCCATCAACCCTTGTTTCCCATCACATTGTGTCCATTATCTAGTAGAGATCTACACTAGATGTATATTAGTGATCTAATAAACATTCACAATTAATTTATATTTGAAATTATATTGCAGATGTCGACAGGACATCTTTGACAACTCTATTTTGTTTCTCTATTACATATATCTATCAATAGTATTCCAAAAGTCATCTGCATATAGAGGTCTACTAAACATCTACATGTAGACATCTAATCTGTAGATATTTTTAGATGTCTATTGGAATACTTTTTAAAAATTTGCTAAATATGAAATAAAAAAATTCCAAGTGAAGCATGTTTCTATCATTGTGACTTTGGTGTGCCATCATCCTTTTTTCCTTTTACTATCAAATATAAACATGACAACATTGGTCCACATTTTTCCTAATGAATACAGTTTCATTACCTTCATCAACAAGTTGCTCGTTATCAACTGGAGACAGGATTATCACATTCTCATGAAGAACTGGATCTGAAGAAGGAAAAAAAATAACAAAACAAAGTGTAGTAGTTAGTAATCCAGAAGATCAAGTAGTGGACCATTGAAGAGTAGACACTCCAATAATCCAGGTAAACATTCACCTTGTACAATTAAGCTTCGAGAGCCGGAGGAGATGTACTCTCTGTGGTTGTGTGTCCAGGTACAGACGCAGGTGTAGATCCCCTCATGAGCTTTGGTGGCATTGTCTATCATCATGATCCGCTTGTTCTCCCCTTGAATGAGACTGCCATCCTGTGGCAAGAGGTGTCTCAGGAAGTGAAAGCAATGCCAATATTTTGAAAAACTGTTTCCTGTTTCAATCTTTTTACAAGGCAGAACTTGATTATTGACTAGTCAGTCAAACCCACAGCTCTATGTCACCTTTTCTGTCTTTGTACAATCATTGGTCCTCCAGTTTAGTGGATTACTCTCTGTGAAATGTTTATGAAAAATGTCTTTGATCACCAACATTGACTCTAACATCTCAAATAAGGGCAAATGTATAAATGCACAAGCGGTATAGTTTCCTCTGGATGTGAATCAGTACTAGGAGTTATTAAATACTTTGAAAGACTCTTCACCTGTTTTCAAAATGATTTAAAAAAGGGCTTCTTTCTTGAAAATTCATGTGTTACTTGCATGATTCCTTTAGCATATAAACATGTTGATTGTCCTTCAATCAAGAAACCGTGAAAACATCATATTTTTTAATGTTAACAGCCATACCAAAGTCAGATGTCCTTACCTTATACCAGGTTAAGGTCCCATTGAATATTTTACATGTCTTATTGACCGGGTTTGGACATATCAGCCTTTTGTTCGGTTCCGTGCTGTCGATGGATCCATAGTTGGTCTGTCCTTGACTGCTGGAGTTGAATACCTCAATGGTGAGGTGGTGAAGCTGACAGCTTCCTGAAGGCATTGTTTGTCTGAAAGAGAAGCAATAACTGGATGAGATTTTTAACTGATACCAAACAAAAAGCACAAAAAATAATCTTACCGTGCGGTGTAATGACCAGCGTCGGCGGAGCTAATGTTGAGGAAAAAGAGGGCTCCACCATGGTAGTGTATGCTGTTCTCTTCCTCGGTTGTAATGTTTTTAACTTCCGAGTTATTTTTGTACCATGTGAAATTCTCATCAGGGAGGTCGAAGTCATACACGGGAAAAGGTACAAAATGAAAAGCTTCACCCTCAAGGAGTCTGAAGAGCTCAGGGTTCATGTTGGAGCACCTGGATGTATCTATAAATGAGAGGAAATTGTGACAAAAGTAAGATACTACATTGCTCAGTTATCAAATATATTTGTTGAAGATCTAAAACACAAATGGAATAACAGCTGTTTCTTCATAAACAACAACAGAGACGAATGAAACTCAGTATAAGTCGTATTTCCTGCATTATAAGCCGCACTTAAGAGCTTTAATTTATTTTTTTCGCCTTATAGTCCAGAGTGCCTAATAAATGGGTTAACTCTGGTTGTGTTCATTGATATGGAGGCGATCTGTCAAAATGTTTGTTAGGGTGTTATTTTAAATACGGTAACACGGCTAACATGTCAGACTGTGTGTTTTTTTTTTATATGCTAACAAATTTAGCATAATCAATGTCTGTTTTCAATGGTATCTGTCCGTTTTTTACATGTTGCAAAGTGTGAATATGCTCACATGGCTAACGTGTTGCGATGTTGGACTTTTCTTTATCTTTTTGAGTTACTAACAAGGTTGAAGGTTTCCGTAGTGACAGTAACATTTGTTTTACTGGTATTCAGTTTTTTGCATGCTGCTAACAAGGTTGGGAGTTACAGGTTTTGTGAAAATGCTAACGTGGCTAATGTGTAGCATGTCACAAACAAGAATTAGAGCTACGAAAATGCAGTTAATAAACTGACTTATTTCTGAGTCTTTTGCCTCACTAAATGTGGCTTATATTTCGGTGCTCTTATATACAACAAGATTGAAAATAGACTATTCATTGTGGTGTGTCCTATGATCCAGTGCTCCCTCTAATGTGAAAATACGGTAAGGATAAATATGGTCAAAAAGATAGATTTTTCTTCCAGCTTTTGACAATTTCAAAATGTGTCCATTTTTTATATTTTGCTTTAGTAATTCTTTCAGTGTGCATACTTTACATTAAATTTCTGTGGACTTTCAGATTCCAAACACTACCTGATGGCAATTCAGACGCAAACGTCACCGCAGCAGTGATCGACAAAAGCAGGAGGACATCCATTACCTGTAAAAGACAAAGCTCATTCTTATTGAACATCATTTCTTTGGATTCCATCACACTTGCTTAAACACCAGATCTGAAATTCATATTTAGCAGTGGGATGAGTATGAAAACTTGGTTACAGCATTCAACAACCAGGCCGAAGCAACCATAATGTCAGTTTAGAGGGACATTTTGATCTGAGGTCACACATCAGCTTCCTGTGCGTTATAACTAATAAAGAGATGCAGCTGTCTTTCTATAAGTTTAAATTTATATGCAGGCAGAGATTTCCAGTGATGAAATCTAATTTATATAGAAAAATACAACAAAAATGTTGTTAATTGGCTGATAGGTTTGAGGCGCATTAAAATTATGTCATTAGGAGGAGGTCTTTTAGGGCTAAACTGCCGCTGAAACGCTTCACAAATCAAAATAAAAGACAGTTTGATGCAGGAAATGACTCCATAGTACTGCCTGCTCTGGTTACCAACATTTTTCTTCTTTATTTCTTGAGAAATATTACTTTGAAAATGTTTTATTAGTCACTTCACAATTAATTTAAACTAAAAATATTGTTTACCTTAAAACTTGTGTTTAATAATCATTGTTTTTATAAATCAATTGCATAGTGTTCATGGGCATGTCATAAGACTCCTGGTTCCTTATACAAAAAAATACATTAATAAAATACAAATTTTAAAAGTCACGTTAAATTTAATCCAATGTACACATAAAGTAAAATTTCAAAGTAAAATCAAACTACCCTCAGTTGATGCAACATCTTAAGTTGTTCTATGATGTGTGCCCTTTTCATTTTTATATAATATATATTAAAATAAAGCTCTGAAGGCACAAACAGAGCTCAAAGACAGGAACAAGAGTCTTTCCTACCTTCAGCAGTGATGGTGAATCACAAGCTCTCTGCTCAAACATCATTTTCAGCTCAGCTTTATATCTCCCCAGCTCACATGTGCCTGCCAGCCTGTGTGAGTGCCCTTTTATGGATTTCTCTCTCACCACATGAGCATTTGAATGATCTTTCTTTGGAATAAGATGTTATCTAATTCATTCTGATTTGTCATTGAATGAAGGACAGCTAAAATCTAATAACATGAAGTTCTAAGATTCACTGTGAATCATAGGAATCGAAACCAAAGAACCTTCTGTTTCACAGTTACCAGAACATAATCATATTTTATTTCTTTCTTTACGTATCATGTAGGAAAATGATGCATGGATAAAAAAATAAAAAATAAAAAAATAAAAATGTAATTTTGTTGATGAATGCTTAAAAAAAGAAAATTTGACCTAATAAAGCACTTTCCCATCACTGGAAGACACACAACTCTGCAGGCAGGAAGGACTCTGCAAACCACTGTTTTATCTTCAGCACACTGATTACCCATCAAGAGTTTGTAGGTGTTTTGCAGAGGTTGCATGGAATACTGACTAAGAGCAATCTAGTTGACTAGTTATTATCCTGAAATATCTAAAGCCAGCTTCAAATAAGATCACAAATACTGGAAAAAAATACAAAAATATAAGTTCCATGAAGATTGTGTTTGTATGGGTTAACTCTAGACCCTCATAGGTGTTTCCAGGCAAACACTCTTCTGCATCTACAATGTCCCCAAAGACTGCAGAACAGCTGATTCAAAAGAAGACAGAATGTAAGTCTTAGAAAAAAATGAAAACTTTAGTGTATGAGAGCCACTTTTGGAAATTTGGGAATTTGAATTGGCCCAAAACTATAATTAGAAATAACTAAAATGTAGTTATTAAAATTGATTGGTAAAATAGTTTTTTAAAGTCGTAACACTGAAGTTAATGGAGGGTTGGAACCCCTGTTATAGCGCTTTACAGTATTTAAATCTCACACTCCAAAATGCTGGAATGTGTAAAAGCCAATAATTGTTGATCAATGTTACAAAAAAGACAGCAGAAATTCAGATGTCTAAGATTTTGTTGGAAAAAAACTGTTGCATCATTGTTATCATTTTCTGACATCTGTAGTCAGATCAAGATAATCATTTTCTTAAGCCTCAAAAAGAGTCACCGGAAATGAGCATACATTCAGTAGAAAGGCTTTCTCCCCACAGCTGCAATTACTGTGCAGTTTGAACTCCTAACAGTTAGATGTTGGGTGGCGATATGAGTGCTTTTCAGTGAAATGGATTTCCTCAGGAGTTTAGAATGATGCCAAAGAAAATCCCAGCACTGTTTGAAACCATTTGTTTTCGATTACGTCCAGATGATCTCAGGGGGCCTCTAAAAAGTTTAGTTTCATGAGTCAGTTGTAGTAACAAACATTTGTGATATTTGACCAATTTACAAAGCATTGCATAGGATGCAGAGGCTGAGGACTCTGTTTTAAAGACTGTTGAGAAGCGTCACTAAACGGCTAAAATGAGCAATAATACAAAGAAAAAACAAATTTTTAGATATGGAAGATATATCTATAGATATAGGAGAGGCCATTCAGTACGTAGAGCCCGAAAACTGACTTAAAAACATGTATAGCAATGCATGAATTTTGATCAAGTAATGGGCATTTACGCACATTTATATAAACTTTTTAAAGGTTTGAATCGCTTGAATCTCCGTTGTCAAGGCCAGAGTGAATGTAGCTTTAGCAATACATATACAGAGAAATATATCAGAGGCAGCCATTAGGATGAATAGCAAATGTAATTAAAATAGGAATAGGGAATATATGAAGTCAGATTTTCTGAATTCTGTCAATCCATTTTCCAAACCTGCCTCATCCTCTTTGGGGTTGTGGGGTTGCTGGAGCCTATCCCAGATACTTTTAAGCAAAGGTGTAGTTCATGCCGTACAGGTCGTTAGTCTGTAACAGCCTTAAATTCTATTATTTCCTATAAATATCTCCATAAAATTCATCTTCTGCCTCTTTGTGGCATTTTTCAGCTAGATCAAAGAAAAGAGGCAGTGGGCATTGGACTGTATTTCATACTGGAATACTGATTTGAAATGCTGCTTAACTGGACCACAAGCATCTCTTTCTGGTTTTCATTCACCGGGTTCTGGATGCACTCTCAGCAGATGCAAAATATTAGCTTACTTTATTGTTCTGCACTACATGGGTCGAATTTCCCAGAACCACCATTCACAACATTTCCCTCCAGTCAACTGCCAACAGTTTCCAGTGTAACATTTTCTCATTTGAGATCAATAAATCTATTTATAGACCACTCCTGGGTTCAGCTCCACAGAGGAAAATCACTTGATTCAACTTTCATTGCATGTTAGGAAGAAGCTGGTGTCTTTTCCCAGAATGCTCCTCAAGTCTGCAGAACCCCTTTTGTCTTATGCCATCGACCATATGATCCTTGTTTACCAGCTTCATCATCATAATAAATGTTTCTCTACACATGGCTCTAATTTACTGGATGTTGTGAGGCAGCTCACTAATACACTCATGTGGTTTTCTTGTGAATGGAAAAGGATTCGTCCATTTTCTGATCGTTGGCTTGAGTGATTTTGTGACTCAAGTCATCATCAGACTGGAGCCAACACCGCCGCTAACTGAACGGCCAGCAGGATGGCAAAGCCAAAACGGAAGTTGTCAGTAAAGCTTTTGTTGTCAGGATCTGGACGCGGACACAAACGCAGGACACAGAATGGCTCAAAAGGAAGTAATTTAATTTTTACAGCGTAGTGTGTTTTTTGCTGTTTTAAACAAGTTTTTGTGGCATTTTTGGGTGATGGAGGACATATATTAACACATTTTGCAGCATTTATTTATTCAAATAATTGTGAATCAGGAGGAGACCAAACATTTTTTTTTAAAAAAAAGGTCACATTTGTTACATAGAAAACATGCTGGGCAGGCCATAAGCTTCCTGCTCTGTTTATTTTCTGATGCATCAACAAATAGATCCATGAACGTCTTTGTTTTCCTCACCTGAGCTGGAATCTGGATCAAAACTGTACGGCTGGATAGCTCCGACATTCCTCATCATTTTTGTTTCACTGGTAATGTTAGGTTGGGCTAACAGGAGTAAACAAATGAATGATGGGAAACGGGGTCAGGCTTTTTTTTTTTGATGAACTCCTGCCACTCTGCAGAAACTATGTCCTAGAAAACAACAGTTTTTTTAACTTGAATTCTGAGGTCCATTTTCTTGAAAATGTTAAGTTTTCATGATTCAGTGGTTGTAAATTGATCAATAACATCAAAGTAATTCCTCTTTGAAGTGTATTCAGATCTTAGAAACATTACCTGATTTTTTTTCTATCAAAAAAAGTTAGTAAAGTTGCATTACTGAAAAAAATGGTGACTTATTTATCAGGATTCATCCACAGATAAAAGAGGAAAAAAAATGTTTATGTTCTTTTAATTGACCGTTTGAAGTATTATTGTGTGTGAAGCAAACACAACAAAGAACACTTTTTAAAAAGTGTCTAACTCAAAATAAAAATGTAAAAGTTACATTTTCTAGAAAAAAATTTCCCCAATCTAAAAAGTTTCCTTTTTCTCAACATCTAACGGATTTTATTTAAGCCTCATCCATCACAGAGCAAATTCAAGCTCACATATTGTATTTTGAGAGACTTATTTATGTGCAGCCTCTCAGAATGTTGCAAAATTACTGAACAATTCATTCTGTCATAAAAAATATGCAAACTGGGAGAGACCAAAGTGATGGGGCAATGGGAGGATAGATATTTCTGATATAGATAATGTTGACAAAATAGCTGATCGCAGCAGTGCCTAAGTATAATTTAGCTGAACATTGACGTTTAATCAGAAGACTGACGTTCATGTCAGGATTATCAGTTCAGCGTAGAATAAAGGGGCTCCATGTAAACATCCTGTTTGAGAGATAACCTCAGAAACATAAAATGATTCTCCGAAATGTTCAACAGGAAGTGTTTACAGATGATAAAAAGTTAGACCTTCGTTTCTTTTTTTTTTGCAGTTTCCTGTTGATTTAGATGAATGATTTTAAAAAGAAAAAGTCAGAAACTGTGACTTGTTGACTTCACGAAAACATGGCCGTTAAATGGATGTGTACAAAATGAATAATTGTTTAACCATCAGCGCCAGTTGAACAAACACAACTATTTGAGGAAAACATTTTTGACAAAGAAACTTTATGAATGATACCTGAGGCAGACGGTGGAGCATTTAAGGCTTTTATGCCCCAACAATGAGGGAAAAAGAGAAAATTAGGATATTTAAGTGCATGAAAAACACAACCATCTATCTTTCAAGGTCATTGGAGCCTATCCAGTCTGTTCCAGGGTCCCACACTCTCACCATGAGGTAATTTAGAGACACCCAACTATTAAAGTATGTTCTTGGACTGTGGAAGGAAACCGGAGTGCTCAGAGATCCATGCTGGACGGACCCAGCTTGGATTCAAACCGGATCCTTCTTGCTGTGAGTGCTAACCACTGCACCACCGTGCAGCCCTGAGAAACATTTAACCAAAAGTGAAGATTAAACCCTTAGCAGGTCTCCTCAGTCCTGGTTCTCCAGCCTGTTCTCCAGCGCCTCCTTTACCCCCGATTTGCTGACTCAGGTATTTCAATGTTGTGATTAACTGATCACACCTGATCCAGGTAATCCGCATCAAGAAGGGAGAGGAAACTGGGAAGATCTTGATTCTCTTAATTCTTCTAAAGAGCTACTTCAGACATTTTTACACAGACAAGCTTTTAGTTCATTTTACAACTACATGCCTTTTGTTTTGTATCATATTTTAATTTGTTAGTTTTAGTTACTAATTTCGATTGCATTATACTTCCACATTGTAAAGCACTTTGTGATTGTATCTATCAAAAGTGCCACATTAGTAAATCCTTCTTTTACTGTATATCAAAATAAAGGCTTGTTCGAATGGTTTTTAATGTCCAAATTAAGAATTTAAAATGAAAACATATTTTAACCTATCTTTCCTTTTTACCTTGCACATAAAAAAGTCTACCTACATAAAGTGGTGCTTCTTATTATTTCATCTGTCAATGTGAAACTCAAAACTCATGTTTAGCATGAAAAATGTGCTTATCTCCCATCGGCTGAACGCCACCGGTTTCTTCTAAAGCTGAACAGCTGTCTTATCTTATAACTGCTGAAATGGAAAAAAAAGCATCTAACTGTGAAGAGACACCAAGTCCAACTGATGTCAGTATGTTCACTTTCTGTAGAAATTATTCAATATTTGTGGTTTTGACCAACAGAAAGTCAACGCTTGTTAAAACGTTCCCAGATTTTCTGTTGTCTGTGCCAAAACTAACAGAAAATCTAGTGAGAAATATATTATTTTCATTTGTTAGAGCTATCCAGATGTACAGATTTGAGTCAGATGCAGCTCAAGACTAGTCGTCTACAAATGAATGCATCAGAGCAGAGTGAAGCAGGAAGCTTGTGGCTCACCCATCGTGATTTTTTTACTTTACAAACATGCTCTTTTTCTAACAGAATTTCTCTGTCTGCTCCTAATTTATAACAATTTGAATAAAGAAATACTCAGAAAGGAGGTTTCAAGCTTAATTTTCTTTATTTTCTTCAACAAAAGACTTGGTCTTTAATCACTTTAAGTTTAAAGTGCTCTTTTTATTTCCATAGAAAATACAGACGTTAAAATGTCAGTTTGGAATACATTTTTACACATTTTCTACTATCTGTATACACCAGAACAACGAAGAAACCAATAAAATAATGCACATATAGAAAGTTTTCTAAAAATAGAAAAATAAATTCTTTAAAAAGTGTAGTGATAAAAGCAGCTCATCCTGTGGATCCCCGTGGAGACACTTCTTCAGACTACAGTCCGGTGTCTCCTTGCAGGGACTGAGGGCATGTGATACCTCAGGTTCTTCCAGAAGTGTCTGTTTGAGAGCCAGCTGCTGAGCGAGTTCTTCCTCATGAAGACTTTTCTCCACTTTAAAGCTCCTTGTTGTCTTTTGATGTATTGCAGAGACTCTGGCAGTAACCTGTAATCCACCGGACCATCTAGAAGAAAAGATTAGTGAAGATGTTGAGTTCAGCTTTATATAGACGATTAGTGACTGCAGTTTATTTATTGTTATAGGATATAATCTGAAAACAAAGAACACAAGTCTGTGATTTATTATGATTTATTATTTTTATGTCTTTGTTTGGACTGATCTCCAAAATATGAATTTACCCCATATGAGCATCAAGCAGGTTTCTACTATTTTTATTCATACTTTGAGTTTTATTCATGTCATGTTATGCTTTATTATGTTGTGTGGGATGGTTGAAGGCATTCTGTGTATTTTTATATTTTTTGATTTTATTTGTTTTTAGTCTGTGAAGCACTTCCTGTTGGTGTTGTATGAAAAGTGCTTTATAAATAAAGTTTTGTTTGATCTGATTTCTCACCGTATGATCCAGCTTTCTTGCAACATATATAATCCAAACTGTGAGTATAGGTCATAAAAACACAAGTTTTGTAGTTAAGAAGTATCTCATTGGATTTTTTTTTTGGTGCTGATGTGTTTTATTTATTTTTTGAAACAATGTTGCTCGACAAATTCTAGAAAAATATTTCAGCAACTGTTATATTTATTTTTTTAGGTTTCTAGTTATGATACACTGAAAAAAGTGAAACACTGGATTAATTAACAACAATTTTGGTAATTTATTACATTTTAAATTATAAGTTTTCATCAAATTAAAATTATGAGTTGATGGTTTACTCAGCTTGAAAATGTAATTATTACAGGACTTTTGTTAATTGATCCAATGTTTCACTTTTTACAGTGTAGTGACTGTTCTGGATATTCTTTCAGTTACAAAGAAGTACCAATAATTTTTTTTACATGTGTTGAAGTTCTTTGCATTCCTTTGTCTTAATGGTAGCTGCACTCATAATTCTGTATTTTTGGTGTTTTTTTCTTACAGATTTCATGGTTTATGCATTAAATAAACTAAGAAAATAAGAGCAGCTGCTATCATGACATTTTCTTAAAATAACCACTAAGCCTTTGAAAAATCTCACCCATTTCCACCAGAATGACTTTGGGGTCATTCATCATCAAAGCATCATGAAGACCAAGTGTCTGCTCGTACAGCAGCTGTTTTTGGTTCTCACACTGGCAGGACAGGTCGTGTGATGTTCCCTCTGATGACAGGATGATTATCAGTCTTCGTGACTGACGGAGAGTGGCCGTGATGGCGTCGTGTATCGCTGTAAGAAATGAAGTGAAAAAACATGTTTTGTGTTGTAAAGTTGGAATGTGGGCTCAGAAAAGGCATATCTATATGCAGAAATTAAACCAAAACTTAATAAATTAACACTAAAGAAAACACATATTCTATTTGGAAGCAATTCCGTTGACTTAGTTTAGTTTTCTAAACTGTAATTTCTCACAAAAAGCGATTGTCTTGCATTTTATAGTCTTTAAATGTCCAGTTTGTTTACTTTTGCAACAGGTTTGCCTTTTCTTTGCACTCATTTTTGATTATTTCATATTTCCCTGAGAGTATCTGTCATGGTAGCTGTACAACCTTCACCAGGGCAGTCGTCTCGTCCTCTGATGTACAGCGAGTAACCCTGCTGCCGCTCCAGCTCCTCCGGCAGGATCTGCAGAGCAAACTCCGCCTCCTCCGCCACACTTGGAGATTTGGGTTGGAGGAAGCTCACATAGGCGTCATAAAGTTTCCCATCTGAAATAACTAATACAAATAAAAAGTACAATCAATTTGTTAGGACATCGAACTCTTGAAAATGCTATTTTTTTTAGTTGATTGTTCAATAAAAATATATACAAAACAGTCTTATAGCAGCTGAGAACATTAAAAGAACTGTAAACATGTCACCTTTTTTGTAAAAGTGTGCCGTCAGCGTTCTGTATCCTAAAACCAGGTCAACTTTGAAGAAAAACACAGCCGGCAGCAGCAGAATAACGAGAGACGCAGTGATGAAGATGGCTACGTATCCGTAGAGAGCGCTGTGATCAGCTGGGGGGGCAGACATGTTGGATGGTCAGGTTAAGAAGAACAAAGCCTAGAAAAGATTCTGCTCAGCAGTTCAGCAATGACTCAGTCGAGACCATATTTGCTGGAAGAACCATTTTTAAAAAACAGACAGCAGAGCGAGCTCAAACCTTCTACAAGCCAAGCGCGGCCCGTCCTCTCCTCCACTGGGCTTCCGATATGACATTGAATGGGAACGTTGAGGAACTCAGGGAGAACTTTGGAGATGGATAAGGTGGAGTGACCGTAAACCACACCTCTGTTGATTATACTTCAAGAGAAAAAAACAAAAACATCTGTGATCAAGATGCCAAACCAACAGAACAAAGCTTTTATTTCATGGAAATAATGTCTTAAAATGTTCTTTTATGGCAACATTTTGTTCACAAAAAGCTTTTTACATGTATTATTTTTATTTATAGTTCATTTGTGTGTGATGGTAAATGGATGACGGTGCTGTACAGGTGTTTTACAGTGGCTTTTTCAACAGCTTTGTGTTAATGATCTGAAATCTAGGATGAAAGAAGTTCTGCTTTTAGTTAACAACTTAAAACGTCTTCAATAAATTCAATAACAAAAAAAAGCATTAAAAGTTAACATTTGATTTATAAGGACCCTCTTTGTGTCAAATAGACTGAACCATTGACTGCATATGAGAACTGGACTGAGTGACTCCTCCCCCTCACGTTCCAAACAGGAAGTACCCGCTGGTTCTAAAATCCCATACACTTCCATAGAGAAATAAACAGCTAGTATTCGGTCATTCCATTAGTCCGAAATACAATTCTTGCACTGATAGATTTTTTCAACATGGTATTACTAAATCTGTTTCTTTCAAGTTATAAACTGACCAATCAGATAGCTCGAAAGTGTGTGGTCTTATGTCAAACGTTTAAAATGTTTGACAGATTCTCTAGAGCCCGCTTTCAAGCAGTAAGAATGTGGATTTCCAGCAATCTCTCTCCTGATTGGTGAGAGCGGTTGTCATAGAAACGTAGACTCAGACCGACTCGGACCAATCGCTCCTCACTGACGATTTCTGACTCTAACATGGTGATGTCCAGATAGTGAAAAATTGGGGACTGAATTGAGATAGTTTCATTGGAGCCAGACATGAGTCATTTTCTATGGATGATGTCACACTCACTCTCTCATATACAGTCAGTGGACTGCACACATCCTCACATAGATAAACTGGTCAAAAAGAAAGAAACAATATGTAAGATGAGTTCAAAGTTACAGAAGAAACTTTTTTAATTTATTTGATCACAGAAAAAAAAATCTGACATTTAAAATCCCCAAAACAGAGAAAAAAGTTATTTTTTCACACTTTTAAGTAAAAAAGTGTTCTAAAGATGTTTTTAGGTTCTGGAGTTGTTGCTTGTGTTTTTAAGTACTGGTGTGTGTTGTTGGCAATTCTATCCACAGCCTTACATTTAGTTTTTTACTACTGTTTTGGTTTGCTGGGTAATGATTGCACAAAGAATATCTACACAATGTTGTCCTACAGTAAGTAGGTCAAAAGGTCTGGAACTTCCGATAAAAAAAAAAAAGTAAAAAAAAAACTACTTAATAAACAGTTGGTGTCACAAACAGGCAGACAGCACATACAGGACGACAAGTACAGCTTAAAGTTGTCAAATGACAGAGAGGAACTGTGCGCTGGGGTTGCTGGGAGATGTAGTGCGTTAGTACTCTGGAAATGTCTGCCGCTGGTGACCAGAGGAGGTGACAGAGTTCTGACTCCTGACAGATGGCCTTGTTCTATACACTGCATCATTTTTATTAATAGACACTATTTAACGGCGTAACATAGAAACTGAAACTCACAACTTCCAGGATTCACTGAGCTCCTCGTAGTCCTCGGTCAGAGTGGTGTTCACGGTCCAGAACATGAGGATCTCTGGGTCCTCACTGAGGCCCACGATGGCTACACATTGAAGCTCTGCACTCATCCCTGTGCGTTGATGGGAGTTGAGGACAAAGATTGGGTTAATATTGTTTTTGGCAAAAAATGTGATAAGACGAGACATGATATGATACAAAGTGTTTTCATTCAATTTCATTTAAATCATCAATGATCAGAAATCTCTATCATCCATGTGAGGTCCTGTTATCACAGCATCTTCAGGATACACGGACCATAAAGATTCATCTAGAAGACCTTTTTTTTTATAAAAATAAATAAATAAAAACACAGTCACATATGCAATCTTTGGCTCAGGAAGTGCAATAAATGTTTAAGTACACGTATATATTTTGACTTTATGTATTTTAGTTCTTTTTCTTGTTTCACATTTTTAATTTAAACATTATTTTATTACAACCCTGACTGTAACGCCAATCTTGCTTTTATCCAACTGAGCTATCCAGCTGCCTAGTTGTACTTTTGTTGTGATCTAATTCAAATTCAAATTTATTTATGAAGCCCTTTTCACATAAAAAATACACCTCAAAGTGCTGTACATAAGAAAACAGCACAATAAAAATCAAAAACACCCCCCCATACATAATAAAATGAATCCCCAACTGCAGATCAAACCTTATATATATATTATTTTAAAAAAGTCTTAATAATGTCTCTGAAGAATGTTTTATTCAAAGTCTGAATATTTTATCGTGCCACCCTGTCTCTAGACTCCAGATGTAAATTGGCGTTATTGATATAATCTGGTATATGTACATCTATCACCGTCTGAATAGATGTTAATTAATATCCGTTGTTACAATAAAACAACAATAAAGAAAAGGTTTGAACTACAAAAACCCTCAACTGTTGCTTTGTCTACAAATGTGCAAATAAACCACATAAACAACAATCGACATGTCATTTACTCGACCACGAACGCACCACTGCCCTCAGAAATATGAATGACTGTACAGTTGAGTGGTTGCAAAAGTTTAACCAAAACTAAGTTTCAGACATTAACCAAAATTTAACCATAAAGAGAGCAGAGAAGAAGAATGAAAACTTTTAATCCTGTTTTATTATTTTTTTTATATTTTCTCTAGCTTGTTTTGATGGTACGTTTGGAGTTTTTCTCAATTAGAGCTTTAAAAATAAACTGTATTAATCCACTTTAGACTATCAACGAGAAATGTTACTCAGTACTTGAGTACTATTGCTGTAAATACTTATTTGGATGCTATTTTTTAATTCAAATTAAAATGCCCACAAATAAAGTACTATTTTAAGCTACTCTACCAAACTGTAATGAAAAAAATAACTTTCCTTACATTTAGCACTAATTTTCTGGCCTTTTTTTAAATAAAAATATATATGTATATTTTATAAGAGTTCTTAAAACAGAATTACTGTCACTGAGTGACGATCATTTGTGAATAGAAAGAGGTTGTCGGTGAGTTCTTTTATACTTGCCTACTTGAACTAGGATCACAGCCTCTTGAGGTTTTAAAATGTGAAGTTCTTGGAAAAAATCTGGAGGCTCTGAAAGTACAAAACCAGTAGAAATTAGACATTTTTTGTTCCTTGGAGGAAATGAATTCATCTTTTTATCCTTTAAAATAAGTAGCAAAAAGTGAGGGATGATTAAAAAAGTATTCGTCTCCTGCACATACCGTTTTTTACTGTGAGCTGAATACTGCGTGCCGCTGTGTACTTCTTGCCGTTCAGGCTGATGTCTATCAGACAGGTGTATTTCCCAGAATCCTTCAGTGAGGCAGGGCTAAACCTCATGAAGCCATCTTCACTCACAATGATTTGATCTTCTTCTGGTTGCACCTGATGGCAGTCCTGATCACAGATGATCAGCGTTTTAATCTCAAATTCAAGGAAAATGTTAAAAGAACTGAGAGGAAATGAAGCAGCAAAAAGTATTCTATTTAAGAGTACTACAAGTATACTTAGTATGTATTAAAAGAAAGGCAGTAAACTTTAAGTTTACTTTATCTACAGTATATATTGTAAACGCAAAACTTTCCAATTTAGTCTAAAGTAGTATTCATACTTCCTGCACTATATGTACATGGTCTACTGTATACTTGCTATACTTATTCTCAAGTATACTTCATGAATTATATTTCAAGTGTACTCCCTTTCTTTGAAACTAAATTGAGAGTAAATTAAAGTGAGACATATAATGTGATAAAAACCCATCTGTACCTTCATCCACCGAACGTTCCTTGTTGTGTTCAGTCTGAAGATCTCTGTCTGTTTGCAGGGAAGACCTCCACTGCTTCCCATCGGGAGGGAGAGGACCTCACTTGGATCAGGACATTCTCCACGGGACAGCGACAACCTGAATTTCCTCTTCGTTGATTGCGGTCGATTACTTTAGGAAACAAAATAAGCACAGAGATGAGGGACAATCAGAAAATGGTGTCTTTAACCAGTTCTTGTGGCATTTTTCTCCTAATGGAGGAAGTTATTGAGAAAATTAAGCTTAAAAAAGCATTTCTGAGTATTTCTTTATTCTAATTGCTGTCTCGCAGAGACAAAAAAAAATGCAGTTTGAAAAAGAACACATTTGTGACATAGAAAATACACTACTAGGTGGGGCACAAGCTCCTTGATAAGCTCTCGTCAAAAGATCAAAAGAGAGAGGAAGGGGGGGCGGGGTTGCTCTACACCAACCAGAACTCAGAGGTGAATTTCTAATGAATTCCTGCTTTTTTTGGCAAAAACCGACATAATCATAATTAAAAAGTTCCTTTTTTTGTCCTACCTCCGTTTGCAGGTGTATTCTCCTTCATGAGACTCCTCCACGGGGAGGAACCACAGCAGTCCGTCTCTGACCTCCACTCCTGCAGGGAGGCTGGTGTTGCTGCTGCCTCCTCTCTCCCACGTGGCTCCAGAGTCAGCGAAGGAGCAGCTGAGCAGAAACAAGTGGCCAACGCTCACATGGTAGGTGTCTGTCTCCTCTCTGTGGTCTGGACGAAGCAGTGCAGACAAAAGTCACTTGTTAGTGACAGAGTCAAAAGCACGAGTTATATATATATATATATATATATATACCATTGACTGTATTAAAATTACGTGTAGTAAGTTAAACACTATTTACTTATTTACCTATTTGTTAGTTTTTTCATTATTTACACAATACATATTTTTACGTAAATACATATTTATCTACATTTTTACATAACATCATGGCATGAAAACAATAGCAGAATATGAATAAAAAAGTAAAAAGAAAAGAAAAAAAATAAGTAACCTAACAGGGATAAAAAGAACAATTTACTCATGATATTATGTGTGTTGTATGTAGTTTAATGTATTTGATTTGATTTATTTAAAGCATTAATTGTTGACAATGTAATGAGAAAAATTAGACATATCAGCGTCACTACAGAAATAATTGAAATGCATTGATAAAAAAAATGAAAAAAATAACATGAATGTTAAAAGAAAATTGTGTAATTACTCATAATCATAACTAGATATTTTTGCTCTGACCATATAATACACACCTCGGTCACATTAGATTTATGAAATGCATTTATTATTAACTAAAGTCAAGTAGAATTGGAGTTAATGCTTGAAAGAAGTGGGTAGAAGCAAACTTAAATATTTAATTTCATAGCTTTGCATTGCAGTCGTAATTTGAATCAAATCAAGGACAGAATTTTATTTTTATCAATTAACACAATTGTGTTTATTGATAATACCCCTGAAGATATTCTTTCATGATTTCAGTGAATAATTAGCAATAAAGTCACAACAAATATTTGGTTTAAAGTCTAATTTTCATTTAGCTTTAGAAGACCACTAAGAGTATTCCATGATTTGGATCCATGGTATTTAATTAGAAAATGTTCTTAACTTCTTTTTAAAGAATACTAAATCATAGTGAACATTTCTTTTATATGCCTCCTCATTAGACCAAAAAAAGATAATTTTATTTACCTTTTTTAGGGAGCATGAAATGATTTAGATTAGAGGCATTAATCAAAATGCAATAATCCTCAAGGAATAATAATCAAAGGATTTCAGTATTAATCATAATAAAATAAATCAAATTTCTCTTGTTTTCATTTATCTATTGTTGCTGAAAACATCCAATACAAAAAAATCTGCTCAATTTCAGCTGTAAAACATGTTTTATTCATTTTGTCACGTGACTCATTGGATATCTTTGTGTTATTTTTCTCAATGTACTAATAAGGAAAGCATTTATTAATTTTTAACTCAACTAAAATATTTTTTAGTTATATTTTGTCACAAAGACTTGCTCAAGCAGGCTGTTAAAATTCCGATTGAATCAAATGGCACATCACCGAAATGTTTTTACTCAGAACTTAGAATCTGCTGATGGATTTTCCGCTGTTTCTGAGCAGTCAGGCTGCAGGAGCAGCAGTCAAAATCTCCTGACTTCCCTGTAGACGATGGATGACGGATGAGGTCAGGTCCTGCAGAAATTTCCCATTACCCTCCTTCCAAAAGGTCATGTCTGAAACGACTTCTGTCAGAAGAAGTCTCTAACAAACAGCTCCATTTAATCCATAAACCCTGTGATGTGCAGTCAATTTTTTCAATTAGTAAATCAAACTGTCTACTTTTCACCCCAGCCGATTAGTCCTTTGCATAATTCTGCAAAAACTGAATTTTAAGAAACTAAAAAGACTCTTGTTTCAAGAAAAGAAAGTATTGTCTATGCTGCAAAAATCTAATCAAGAAAGTTGTTCAAAAGCAAAATAATCTTGAAACAAGATCATTTTTCTCACCCTATTGGCAGATTTTTTTGCATATCAAAAGAATACCTGCCCATGGGATAAAATTATTTTAATTATTTCCACTGAGCCTTTTTGCTTTGACCAGTCACCAGAACCACAGGAAAAGGTTCTTTTTATTTGTTTTGTTCCAGAGGACCACAGCTTTATACTTAAACGTCTGGCTTAAAAATCAGTCATAAAATGTTGACGAAAAAAAGGGAAGCTGCAACAGAGCTTGACACTTAGCAGAAATATGTTTGACTTCTGGAAAAGCAAACTGTTCAGTTAAGAAACAACAGATCAGCCTATTGCAAATTTCAATAAAAATCCTGGGAAAGATTTACAGTCATGTAATTTTAACATCCTTTAATGAGCCTCAGATTGATCTTTTAGTTATTTCACGCTGCTTCTTTCCTAATGTGGACCGAAACGCTGCTTTTCTAAGCTGAATAAAGTCACTGAAGAGTCAGCTAATCCTTAAATGAATCGTGTTTTATGTCAGATTTTAATAAATGACATCCAGCTGTTTAAATCTCTACTCACCATGTTCCAGGGGGACAGCCAGAGGCAGCAGAGCAGCCAGTAAGCAGAGCCGTCCTGCTGCTGCTGTCATGGTGATCGCCTGAAGTGAGAAGCAGGTTACAGCTCAGAAAAAAGGTCTTCTCTCTGGACATTTTTCTTAACTGACAGCAATATATAAAGCTTGGAGAGACATTTCTTGAAGTGCGTGTTTTTTTAATTGCTTCCCGCCTTAAAGGGAAGTGAGAGACGCCGACTGAACCACTTACACAAGAAAGTCGGAGCTAAAGTCCAAAGGAAGTTCCAGAGTGACCTGCAGCCTCATATCTGCAGAATGAAGCTGTTTTTTTTTCCTAAATTGAAATTATTGGATGTTTTTTGTTCTTTTTTGTGTGTGTGGTGAGGTAAATAACAGCAGTATGGATTCTGAAGAACAATTGTTTGACGTAGTCAGCTGTGTTACAAAAAGTGAACTTAGGCTCACCCAAAAGGAACCTCCTCCCAAAAGAGGAGGTTAGGAGTCACCTAGAGGACTCTTAGCTTAAAAAAAAGTTTAAAAAAAAGGAGGTCCGTTCTCCTCCTTAAGTGCCTCCTCACTACAGTCTGTGAACGAGGAGGTGGAGAGGGTGAATGGTTTTAGGTTTCAGTGTTCGTCTCTTACCTCTAAGAAAAAGTCTCAAAAAGACTTTCTTTTAATAAACTGAGACATGCTCTCCTTCTCCACCTCCTCACTACAGTCTGAGAAAGAGGAGGCGGAGAGCGTGGGATGGCTTTAAGTTTCAGTGCTCATCTCTGCTGACCTAACTTAGATGACTTTTATCTTTTTCCAGCTGAAAATGTCTAAAAATCTTTTTTTTTTTTAAGAAATAGAGTTCTGTTCTCCTTCAGAACCTCCTAACTAAGGATTGCAAAAGAGGAGGTGCAAAGGGTGGATGGCTTTAAGTTTCAGTCCTTATGTATGTTGACCTCCCTACATGACTTTTATCTCTTACCAGGGGGAAAAAATCTAAAGTATATATAAATATATATATTTTTAATAATGGAGGTCTTCTCACCTCTTTAAGCACCTCCTCGCTACGGCTGCAAGAGCGAGCAGCCTCACTGCATAACTTACAATCACTACTACTTTTTAATGGTTGATTTAGGTTATGTAAACTTCAATTGTTCATATTAAATGAGCTGTTAAATTCCTTTCAATTTCATTTATTCATTTGGATGTCACTCCTGACGACGTGTGCTGCTGATCTCTTGGCCAGGTCGCCTTGTAAAAGAGATCCCAATGGGTCTTTTACCGGATTAAATAAAAGCAATCAGTGGTTTTATTATTACCTCTCACTGTTATTACTGTGTTTCCTTCTGATTTTCCTGCTCCATGCAAATCAAATCTTTGCATATAATTTCTTAAGTTTTTTTTCCTTGGCAGTTTTTTCCATGTTTTTCCTTGGCAGCAATGGCAGGAAAATTTTCAAAATTTTCTTGAACATATACCTGAATATTTGTTCAAATTGACAAAATTAGGATTCTTGACTTTTTTGCCATCTTTTCTCAAATTTTTGCCACAAATGTTTTGTCCAAAAAAAAGTTGTTTTTTGGGGGGTGGTTGAATCTTTGAAAATCAAAGGCAGCCTCCACAAAGATTTTTCTATTTTTACACTTTTTTAATTTCCCTTTTCAATTATTTCTAACAAAAACTTTATGATTTTAGAGTTATATAACCTTGCAATACACCTTTCCATAAAAAATTAAAACAAAGCAGAATTGATTAATAATATAAAAGAACAGAGGAAAAAAAGTTACGTTACTTACTCTTTCAGGTGAGGACAGACTTAATGAGAGCTGCTGAGGCTTCTGTCGTCCTGGCTTGCACAATGTTCTACTAACCTCCTTTTGAAGTTTCCACTCATCAGAAAAAGAACCACTAACCCTACAGAAACAAGCGCACACTCTTCACCCACAGCTAAGGAAGCTTTCATGTCAGAGAGAAGCCCCTTTATCCTTTACCTATAAACAGGAACGAGGGCAACAAGCTTTTGTAGTTAAGCTTTAAGCCACAAGACATCTTTCAATTATCATTATTTTTTATTATATCTTACCAGAGCATTGGTTGCACCATTGGAAACAATGTCCTTTATCCTGATTGTGATGGCCTCCTATGGGAGAATTGTCTTAAATTCTGTTTTTTTAATTATTATTTTGTTTGTTATTCCCTTCCCACCAGACACCACGGATTCACTAAGACGGAACTAAGAAGGAAGAAACCAGAAAAACAGGAACTTTTTTCTGCAGGACTTGTTTGCTACAGGAAGCAATGCATTTAAGGCAGCCGTCCGCTCCAACACTGCTGCTTCCTTTTGCCTCAGAGCCTCCAGCACTGAGTCAAAGTGTCACCATGAGTGCGTTCACATTCACCTGTGTCGGTTTCAGTCCCAAAGGTGTTGACCTACATGAGGTTACACATACACCTCTCTGTGGTTAGTAAACGTTTGAAAGAAAGATTCTGAAAGATTATGAACGTCCATAAATAAATAGAAGAATCTAAATTATGGCTGAAGAGTTCAGGGTAAGTTACATTGAAGTTTTATTTAAGAATTGGTCAAAAAAGTTTGTTTTTTGAGTTGAATGTTTGCGTTCCAATTGTCTTCACTTTATTTGAACAAAGCTGTGTAAAATATCCATAAATTATAAGGATTTTTTTTCTTTTTGAATGAAGAGGAATGAAAAAGCATAAAAAAACTAAATGAGGTCAGCTGCACAGTTCTGACAAGAAATGAAACCTGGTTCTGCAAAAAGAGCAAACCATGGATGCAGGTCAGGAGGGTGCATGCATGCAAACACACACCAGAAAACTTACAATACGACACATAAAACATTATTATGTTAGTTAAATCGAAAATTCTATAAGCAAAAGAAATGTGAAGAAAGTTCTAACATTAGTAAAAAAAAAAAAATAGGAAGAAGACATACAAAAAGTGGCCTGATGGAAGCTGAAATGTCACACTTGACATTTGTTTAAATAAACACCATAAATAGATGTGTTTTTGTAGAGTAAGCCTTTTTATTTAAAATACATTTATTAGCAACAATAAATTTACAGTAGCAAAATCTTATTTCAAAACATAAACATCAAAAAATTAAATAGTAAAAAAAAAGTTCAACTTAACATTTTTGCCACAAAAAAAAAAAAATCAAATTTGTACTTATACACATACATTTACATACATACTCATACATATATACTGTAACCCCCTCTTATTCTTGGAGGTTAGGAACCAGAGACATCCGCAAACATGCCAAATCTGCGAATACTTCGGGACAGGGATGGGTGAATTTCCTGTTCCCGTCTCACCCCTCGACCCTCCCGGCTGAAGTACCGATCCATCCTCATCAAAAACACTTCTGATCATGCTCTGTAAAACATTTATTAAACAACATTGGAGTATTGCTCAATATTGAAAGCAGTGTACTTAATGACGCTGATGAGGAGTGTCACTCTGTCCCTTACAACTAGGAGCATGCTTCCCCCTTCATCAAATAATAAACACCTGCTCTGGATGATAATTATCCTCTGCGATTATCTGCTTCAGCATATCAGGATTTTTTTTCAGCCGATGCCATTTCTCCATGCAGGGGAGTGGAGAGAGAATGGGTCTGCCGACGGGCACGCCACACTCCGGAGGGGGCTCCGTTGTGTGGAGATACACCTCAGCATCGCAGCACCTCCTTCACTTGCAAAAATTTCATGTAAACAGCTTGAGTTGTCTGTCTTTTGACGAACTGAAGTAGTCTAGAGGTCCAGTGACTGACAAAACAATCCGTGAATACGTGAAACCACGAATAGATAAACATAAACACGAATATATATATATATATATATATATATATATATATATATAGGTGTGTGTGTGTGTGTGTGTGTATACAGTACATATATAACAGTTCATATAAATATAGCTGCGTTAGTGCTTGGTAAAAATAAAGATTGTTGCTGTTTGTGAAGAGTAGATCAAACCTGAATCATCAAGGAATCTAATCAGTTTTTGGTGTCATTTTGGGAATCTACTGAAAAAAAACCCACACAAATAAAATAAAAATAATAAATAAACTATAAATGAAAAACCATAAATTATAAAACAAGAAGAACAAAATAAAAAATAAAAAAAACACACTTTTCCAGCAAATTTGTCTTTAAAGAGCTTTAAAAACATAAAAAAGTAGTACCTTTTGGTGGAAATTACTTTGTAATCTGAAACTGTATTATGAATCATTGTTTCTGTTACAGGAAGGCCCGTAAAAAAACATCCAGGAACTGGAAGACTTGAACAAATCCAGATAATCAAAAGATTTAGCAACAAAACCACACAAAAATCTGAAAGCATACAAAGCTTTGATACATAATACAGAAAAGACACCTCCTTAAATAATGAGAACAGTGAGATAACTCAAGGTAACTGTGACCATCTCCAGGAGAAAGTACACAGAAGAAATAAAAAAATAGAAACCAGAACATTTCTGTCTGCCTCATGGTTGTCATGGGGTCTCTAGCTTGGTACTGGACGTCTGCCTGACCCCCATCACTTGTTCAACAGAACAGTTTCCCTGGATCCCACCCGCCTCCTGCCTTTGACTGGCATTTGATACCTCACTTCCTTCCAAAACCTGGAGGAGGGGCAGAAAGATGCTGACAAATAAGAGTCCTTGCCCCCATCCTCTTCATCTTCCTCTGTCCTCAAACACTTCCTCCACCTTTTGCTCGCCGCCACATTCTTCCACAAGCACACAGCTCCCTGCTTCTTCCTCAGGTGCTGCACCGACTCTGGGAGGAGAGCCAGCTGATCCGAGGAGAGCTCCTCTAACTCAACCAGGACCACCTGTAAAACACATTTTAGCTTTAACAACAAGTTGATTTTTAATCTTATTTTTAGCATAGTATGGAAGATGTACTTTCACTCTGAAGGGTTAAAGATTTTGCAGCATTTATGATCATATTTGATGGGATTCAACATTTTTTGCAATAAAAAATACTTTTTTACAGTCTGTCTGTGTCTGACTTATATAAAACCTGGGAGATTTTGATATGTTCTACTTTGAAATGAGTTAAGTTCACCTTGCGAATATCACGCTTATTTATACAAGACACTAACATAAGGAATGTTAGCACAATAAGAACAGAATCTTGTGAAAATGTACAAAAATGGCAAAAAAAAGTAGATTCTTGGAGTAGAATTGTTGAAATTAAGTTAATTACATAAATATATATTTTATACACATTCCAAGGTAAATCTTTTTTCTGTTAAAATTCTCTCTGCTTACACGCTTTAGTGAAAGTGGGGAAAATTAGGTAAATTATAATACAATATTTTATTATATAATGTTTTATATAGAATGATGTACAATACATTATAATTATATATATAAATACACACATTTAGTTTTATGGTCATGAATATTTTGATGAGCCTGCTTCACCTGTCTTTGTTGAATTTGAATACATGAGAGGCGTTCACTGTCTTGTACAAAAAGCTGGAATTTCCCAAAGTGCATTTGTTTTTCTGAGCCTAACACAAGGTAGTCACAAAAGCAGTAAAAATGTGTTCATTTGAATACATTCTTCTTTTTACATTACAAAGCATTAAAGCATCACAATTTGGTGATCCATCACTACCTGAGCTCCTTTTTCAGCTTTGAAAAAACAGCTGTTCATTCTCCTTTTTCTACATTGTCACCTGTTTAAAATACACATAAAGCCTTGGGCTGCTTTTAACAGTCTCTGCTTTGGCTAAAGTCATCACTGTCGAACAAAAACAAACTTTTATGATGCTTGTCTTTTAGAAAACACAATTTGAAATGTCAAAATGTCTCACCTTCAGAGACCCCTCCAGCAGTGACCTGTGCATTGCAGCCACACATTCTAAGTGATGCATGGACTCTGAGCACTCTCTGTCACATGTGCTTTGGGTCTTTCTCGTTTTGTCTGAGCTGTTGCTGCAGGTGCCGTTGGTTTGTTGTCTGCAGATGAAGGTGGAGGCGGTGTAGAGCAGGATGAAGCAGCGACTAGCTTGGATGTTCTCCTCCACAGAGTCCACTTTGGCTGCAGGAGCAAACGCAGAAAATGTATTAATGAGCTTAAAGATAAAGATGCTACATGTTACAAAAGTTTCAGTAAACACCCGTGTTAACAGCGCCAAGGTTCTGTGGGGTTCTTACACTGTCCAGGCAGGCCGTCACGACCTTCTATGAAGAGTTTGTAGCCCCAAGTCTCCTCCAACACTTGAGGCAGTGTGTGCAGAGCGAACTTCTCGACTTCCTCCTCAAACCCAACAGGCTGTGGCTGTGAATACGCCACATAGGCATCGTACAGCTTTCCATCTAAATCTGCAAGACAGAAGAGTGTATTAAGCATTGTGCAGGTAGTCTTTTGGGGTCATGGGGTCACTGGCTGGAACCTCTTTTACCTACTGTTGGGCAAAGGCTGCATCCTCCCAGACAAGATGCCAGTCTATTGCAGTTGTTTTTTGAGTTTTAAAAAAATCACTTTTGCAGGTTTTGATGTTTATTTACACCAGCTGCCAGTTTTCTAATAATCCTATATAATTCTGTGTTTCCAAACCAAGCAAGAC
>NC_050532.1:8238192-8244286 GCF_002922805.2 Oryzias melastigma | reverse complement strand
ACAAGTTCATGAACAAGTCAAGGGATTAATCAAAAGGCAGGATAATCAATCACAGGATTTACTATAACACAACATTTTCCCCAAAGACCCACTAAGTTTGATCAAAACTTCTATTTTAATACCTCATGCTATTCAGAGTACAAAACTGAGTATTATTATAGTATTTTTTTCTTTTACACTATTTATTTCTTTTACACTTATATTTGTGACTCAAGTCATTTCAGAAAATGATCAAAACATCCAATTTCAGAGTGATACAGATAAACTAATTCACGTCTTTATTTCCAATGTGAGTGTTGTAATCTGTTAGTTTTCTATGAAAAGTCTCTATTTAATCCAAAAGGACAAACAGAGAAGCTGTTTCAACCATTCTAGTAAAAAGACATTAAAAACTTGTACTTTTTTTAAACTCTTTATTTTTTTTTAAATGTCAAAATCTCAGTTTAATATTAAAATTTTTAAATCTCATTGTTTTCTGTCTCTGAGTTTATGTTCTGTTGTGGACTTTCTCTGGATTTTCTATTTTTTAAACTTCTTTTTGTTTTAATCAAACTTTCTGATGACATGTCACAACAAACTTTTGTCCAAAAGTTGGTGCAGTCGTGACTGTGTACTTTACAGCTTCATGACATTTCACTTAACAGTGAAGACGACCACAACGGTGGTTTCCGATCCTTTGACTTCCGCTACCCTGCATTTGTGACACGTGGTTAAGTTTGAGGAAGATGGAGAGATTCCACAATAGATGAGCGTTTGAGGAGGTAAACGTTCAGGACGGAGCTCTGACCTGTTGTGTGAGTGTATAAAAGTTTGGCTAAAAGGGTTTACCTTTATCAGTGTAAAGGATGCTGAAGGTTTCTCTGAACCACAGCACAATGCTGATCCTAAAAGTGTAGAAGATTGTTACACTCATGATGAACACCAGTATCAGACTCCCAAAAACACACCCAACAGGCAGGATTAGGTCTGGTTCTGTAAGAAAAAAGGGGGGAAAGCAGTCAGCAGTGAGGTTTTAAGAACTGGTACAGTTAAGATGTAAATAAAACTCTTTAAAATAGAATGAAGGAATGCAATGTTGGAAAAAAGATAGTTTTTGAGAAATGAATTAAATTTTGCAAATTCAATAATCAAAGACTCAAAACAAAGCTAAATGTTCATCTGTGGTTTTAAATCAATTACATATCAATTATTTCTAAAAACTAAAACTAAAATTTTATTCTCAGAAACACAGTTTTTCAGTTTCTTATTCTCTATTTAACTCATTGACAGTAAAAAAGGCCTCTTTTAGTCTCCATTGTGATTCTTGTGGTCAAGCACAGTGGTGGTAGGGTAATAATATGGGCTTGTTCTGCAGCAACATACCTTAATGACACATCACCACTGTTTTAAAAATAAATAAATAAATAAAGCTGGAGAAGATCACCTGGTACTGTACAATATTAATCCATTAATCAATATATATTTATGATATCATGATAAAACGTTTTTGCAAACCTCTTTAGGTCCTTCATGTTACAACCATTGAATACATGTAGGTATCTTTTATTTCTAAAACAGAAGAACGCTTCAAATCAAATCACACATTTACTCAAATTGTATTTTATTATTTTTGTGTGGTGGAAATTTATACCAAAATTGCTGATCAAATGCATTTTTTTCCCAACCAAGAAAACAAAACTTTTCTAAATTGCCATATTATGTGAAGCCACGACTCCATTTGCAAACTAAAACCTATACTCAGTTTTGGCTGAGGTTCTGCTGAGGCAGCTCAGCTGCATCCAGAATATGTCCTAGGGTTGTGAAAGAAATGACCATAAATGTGTGATATACACTCACTGGCCACTTTATTAGACGCACCTGTCCAACTGCTTATGAACGCAAATTTCTAATCGGCCAATCACATGGCAGCAACTTGATGCATTTATGCATGTAGACATGGTCAAAACACTGTAGTTCTCAGAATGAGGAAGAAAGGCGATTGAGTCACTTTGAACGTGGTGTGAAAGAGGCTCTAATAATCTAAATAATTTGCCCTTTTGAACCAAATTCATTCTCAGTGATGGGTTCAAAAAAGGGACCAAAACACAAACACAACAAGCAAGAGAACGACGACAAAATGTTAGACGTACCGACTGGAATCAAAGTAAAATACGCCGGTGGTTGGACTCTGGAGCTCATCACCAGACAAGTGTAGTTGAGGTTGAAATCTTCTGCCGTCACTTTAGAGAAAATCAGCAGCCGTTCAACCAAAAACCCTGCAGGAGCATCATGTTTCCTAGAATTACCCCCCCAAAAAGTTAGTTAATCATTAAAAAGTGAATCAAAAAAGTTAAAAGAGAAACAGAAGGTGGTGACCTTGACATTTTTTCAGACACATAGATGCGCTCAGAAGTTTTGTTGCTGGCTTTGAGGTCTCGGACAAACCAAATGGGATCTAGTGATTGTCCGACTGTAGGCACAAACACCAGACACTTCTTGGTGAACCTGGACCCTAAACGATAAAAAAAAGCAAATACTTAGTTTTAAAAAATCCATCTGTTTTCACATAAAACAGCTAAAACTGAGGCCCAAAATATAAATATATGGAAAAGATTATGATGAAATCTGAACTTTAATTTACTCCGAAGACAAATCTCCTAAGTTTGAAGGTATTGTTTTAATATTCCTCTGTTGGAGAGAACAAAATAAGAAAAAAAGTCTGAATGAAAAAGTCAAACAGGAAATGTGCGTTCTCACCCTCCTTTGCTTTGATGGTTTCATTTGCTGGTTCAAATATTTGAGGAACAGGATACTCCCTATCTGGTCAGTAAAACAAAGAACACATCAGTTAGGTAAAGAAAAATCCCCAAAGCACAAACTGTACATAAACTATTTGTATGTTTAAAAAAAGAATGTAAGTTTGGAATGTTAATTCAATGTTAATTCATGAACTGATGATACAATTTTATCTATTTTTGGATTTTATGCTCAAAATGTCTTTCCACTGCAAAAATTAATTAAATTTTAAAATAATTTAAATTAAATATTTCTTTTAAAAAGGAGAAAAAAAATCTGCAAATGTAATAAAAAAAAATGGTCTAACCAAGAATCCCTATGCTAACTAAGCAATGTTTTATCAGATTATTTTGCAAAATGTTTTTTTTTACTTTCTTAAGATTCTATTTTTTCAGTGTAGTAGTAAAATGACCACAAACAAGCATTATTTTCGTGTGTTTGTGTCTCCATGTTGAAGATTTTAATCCTTCAGCAGCTCATCTGTCCGACCAGGACCAGCAAAGATTTGGTTTCAAATGAATCAAGGTCCACAAAGATCTAACAGGGGTTGATCTGTGTGACACAAACATGTTTTTAGGTGTTTTTTAGGATACAGAACCCGATAAGGTTTGGTTTTCCGTTGCAGTTTGTCCTGGTGAATGAAAAAGTACAAACCTTTGACTGTTGCATTGATAGTCTCTGACACTGATCCAACGACGCCATCTAGAGTGAACGTCAGGACGCAGGTGTACAGGCCGCTGTGGTGGGAATCCACCCCATCGATGTTCAGTTTGGTGCTGTCCCTGTACTGGTACTTCTCTGTTTCATCAGATATGTGGGTACAGTCCTACAGTTGAAAAACATAAACGTTTTTCATTTTTGTACGATAGTGTTCTTGATTATTGGAATGATTAGATTTATCTAAAGTATTGTTAGACTTATTGCTGAGTTCATACTCCACAGTGTCCCTACATTTTTTAAGTATGCTCACTTTTGGAATATAAAGAAAATGATCACGGATATAATTTACAAAAATTAATAATCTGAAAGAAAACTAATGAGAGAAAAAACAGTTATTAAGCAGGTCTTGTGATCCATGATGCTACTTTAAGGCAAAAACAAATAGGTGTCGAACAAACAAATAAAGTAAATAAAAGTTTATTGCCAAAAAAAAAAAGTTCTCTTTTTTTGTTTACTGACCTTGGACCATGTGATTGTAGAAGAAATGTCGTAACTTTTGAGTTTTTGAATGTAATCCATCAGGGGGCAGTTCAGCAGGTGCGCCACTCCGGCTTGAAGCTCCTGATAAGCTTTCTGCGGCTTTCCACATTCTCCAGGAATAGGAGGTTCTACCACCAGCTTGGTGGACTGCATGAAGCACCGAGACGGAGTTCTGTGCATGAAAAGATTCTTTTAGATTCATTTATTTCTTTTTATTTCCAGTAAACAACAAAAAGCAAAAGATCTTACACAAGTTTTAGGAAACATGCGGTAAACAGAGGAAAACTTGTTTTCCAGGCTCTTTTAAATACTTAAAAGAAATCACTAAAGATAAAAAAGAGGGAAAATGATTAAGAACGATATCTAAACATATATATGCATATCTGTAATATGGTATATATGAATTCTGAATGCAGACAATGTTAAATTTGTATCTTATTTTGAAATTTGGGTGTATGGAATTAAGCAATAAGGTTAATTAATTCTTCTTTTTTTAAGTAATTCATTTTTAACTAGTTTTTAAGGTAGTTAATGATTTAGTTTGATTGTTTTAGATTGTTTCACAAGTTCATTCATTTTGAATTTTGACGCTGAGAAAATCTCACATCCTTAAAAAGATAAATATTTTGCTTTTTTTACTGAAATATTTTTGTGTTTTATGTAGCAGACATTTCCTATGTTCTTTATGCGTTAAATTTATTATCCTTTGATCAACTAAATTGTTAAATTTTAATGTTTTTTTTTTATTTCCCAAATAAGAAATTAGAGGAATTTCTATACTGTACAGTAATAACTGCCAGAGATAATTCTTAATGCCTTTTATTTGTAGAAGAAAATTGAGCTTAAGTCTATTTTACACGTGTTCCTCAAATTTCAATAAAGGAATTTAGAGATGGAACAAACAAGGAGTTATGCAACGTCGTGGGTTTTTTCTTTCTTAAAAATAGCTGGCCTTTCAAAATAAAACACATGTTTTCATTCCAGACTTGTCTGTCATTTTCTAGACACAGAAGTCTCACCTCAGTATGGTCACATACTCCCCGTTGTCCTCCAGTGTTACATTCAGAAACCACATGGTCTCCCTCAGAACAAAGACTTTGTCCGTCTGGTTGATCATCTCCTGTCCTGTTTTCAAGTTGTACCATGTGATGTTGTACGGCACAGTTGTGTAGTCAAAGTAGCGCCGAGACACCAGAGTGCTGTTCAGCATGGCCACATGTCCAGGAACAGAGAAAACCCACTCAAACTGCAGATGGTAGTTGGTGCAGTTATCTGTAACACACAGGATGAATGAGTGACGAACAGCAGAACCGAACCTGGAATCACCGAATCTGGACCTCAGGCCACTGTGGTCATAAAATCTCAGACACATAGATCCACGTGTTCATGCTCTGAAGCTGAAAAAAACATTTAATCTAATTTTTAGAAACATTTGTTGTTTTGCAAATATGTTGGGGAAGACATTTAAATAATAGAAAATTTCACAATATTGGTAAATATGTGTATTTCCTTTGATTGGGTCTATATCCCACAGTTAAAGGATAAAGTTTTCTTCTTAATTGTTCAAAAATTATTTAGCTTGAAAGATAAATGCTGAGATAAAAAAAAAGACAAGTGCAGTTTTTGATTTGTCCACAAGAGGACATTGAAACGCCTTGACTGACAGATCTGTGTGGACCCATGTGAAGTCCTCACAAGACTACATGTAGAAACCTGAATAAGTGTGGTTGAGCTCACTCTGTGGGATCTCTGCGTACGTCCATGTTGTCCACAGAAAAACCAGCAGTCTTGAATAGATCAAACTTAGATCCATGGCTGAAAAAACAAAACAAAACAAATGCAAGTAAGTGTTACTAACAAACTCATTAAAATACAATGTACAGAGAAAGATAACGAACTTGTGGTTTTTGGAGATTTATTGTCAGGTAAACAAACGTTTGTAGCACATCAAAATTTACAGAAAAAATGCTTTATTTTATTTTAAGTCTTGTTTTATCATTTTATTTTTATTTTTCATGTTTCACTTTTCACAGCTCTCACTCCAATCATTATGAAGTGTTTTGAGAGAGTGGTGCTGACCCACATTCAGAGCAGCATTCCGGACACACTAGACCCCCTG
>NC_050532.1:8235379-8238094 GCF_002922805.2 Oryzias melastigma | reverse complement strand
GATCCTGTAGAGGGCGCTCAAAATCAATGTCTTTGGATGAGTTGGATCAACTCATTCCCTTTATGGACAACAGATATTTCTAAATAATATTTAATATCCACAGGTTTGCATATTTCTTACCCAGTTGTTTGTGTTGTTACTTGATAAGTGTCAATTCTCATTATCAATCCACTGTTTTTGCTTCTTTTGCCAGTTCTTGCTTCTGTTTTAGTAAAACTTGCAGCACCTGGTTGAGTTAGCATTAATAGTTGTAATAATTCTTGGACTGACCTGTGAGTGATATCTCACTTTGATTTGTGAAAACAATACTTCACCACATTCTGTTGGTCGGTTTGTGATGCATTCTGAGAGTTCTTTGATGAAAATCCTTGATGTTGACCTCCCTACCGCTGCACCATGGCCGCCCCGGTGTGTTGAATCTCTCTCTCTTACAACTCTCTTCCCCACAAACCCTTAAACAATCTCCAACTGATCCAGAACTCAGCTCCTCCATTATACCAAATCTCTGACAAATACAGAACTCACTTCAAACTTCTGCTGGTCACCTTCCACTGCATCTCTCATCCATATCTTTCAAATCTCCTCCACATTGGAGCACTTTCAGCTCCCAAATTTTGGAACATTTCCTCGGATATTATTCTCCTTGTTCAATCAAAACATATCAGTTCAAACTGGGCTGTAACTGGGACTTTTGTTGTGATTTTATACCTGTGATGAGTGATTCTAAGGCTTTATGGTTCTCTTAGATCACAGGTCTGCAACCTTCAACTCAGAAAGAGTCAATCGGGTTGATTTATCACAAACTACAACTCAGTAGCAGCCACAAAGTCTTCCTTCACTATTTTAAAAAAATAAGACACTGATTTTTATTTCTTCTAATGTTACTACTATGATAATAGAGTAACACAATAGTAGCATAAATGTTCATTTTGCATGAATAAAACACAAACATTAAAAGAAAATACGTTTTTTTTTACTTTTGACAGAAGTTCCTTTCAAAATAAAAGGCCCACTCTCACATATGATTACCTCAATGCAGCAAAAGTAGTAATAGCAAATGTAATGTCAGCAATGCTTTAATAAAAACAGTTAATTTCACTGTTACTGGTGTATCTCTGCCAGAAATGTAAATCTAAAAAATAAACAAAAATGAAATCCGAGCTAATTAAGTGACCCCTGCCCTATTTTTTGAACACACAAAAATAGAAAATGTGATTAACAATCAGTTGCGCCTTAAGTTGTGCTTATTGACGTCCATTGATTTTTTTGTAGCACAGGACAGGACGCACAAAACTGTACCAAAATGTTGCAGTTCGACTTGTGATACACACTGTCCTTCAACTGTTTGTGAATGAGTTAAAGTTTGTTAACTTTTTTTCTCTTTTTATCACTTTACAGTTACCTTTTAACATTTAGATTTTTTTATTTTCCTTTAATAAAAAAAGCCACAATGGAGGGGTAAAAAGGTGTGGCTCTGGAGCCACAGGTTGCAGACCCCTGTCCTAGATTATTTAAGTGTTTGCTGATTTAAAGTTACTGCCCTCAAGCAAGGCTTCATGTTCTGCCAAGTTTTTATTGTAGTTTTCCAGTTGAGTTTAGTTAGTCTTTCAAAACTATTTTTTCAGGTAAAATTCTGTTTTTTTCACCCCAAGCTGTGACATGTTTTGGAAAAAAAACAAGAAAAACATGGACATAATACTCAAGTTCAAGTTCTGGCAGTTAAAAACTCAAGTAAAAGTAAAAATAAATCTAAAAAAACTATGTTAAATCATAACAGTTACTTTTAGTAAGATGTCTTATTATTATTATTATTATTTTAATTTGCTATATTTTTGCTATTTATTTGCTATCCATATATAGTTAGTGACCACATTGATACATTTATTAAAAAGCATTTAGCAGGTAGACATGACTTTGATATTGATCAGAGCTTTGGATATTCAACCTTGTGAAAGCCACTACAACAAACACTTGACAGAAATTATATATAAAATATTCATTTTAATACATTGATCATGTATTAATCATACATTATTAATAAAAGTTATTAATAATAATTATATATATATATTATTTTAACTAAGATGTTTTTTAAACCCTTTTATCAAATCCACTCAAAAAAATATATAATATAATTTTTATGAGATGTAGATACTATCAATTATGATACGTCGGGTGATTTGATGATCGCTTGCTCACAAAAATGTTAGTTTAAGAGGCAAAAAAATTGACTGTATCTTCCTTACGGACTGTATCAAGTTTCATTGACACACATGTTTACCATGGTGGAATATAAAGAATTAACTGTCACCACGTTTTGCTTCAATACAGCAAGAATTCAAAAGAGAATCAAATCCTGCTGCTTCACTTTTTCATCTTTTCCCTTTCAAACAGTAGCATTTGTGATGGGGGAGAGGGAAAGTCACAGATGGAAATTTTGCAAGACGACAGTGGCAACTTGATGCGTAAAAACGGATGCAGAGAGACTTGAATGTGGTGAAAAAAGTATGAACCACAAAACCCTGTGAGTTTACAGAAACAAAATGTACTTCTGAGCAGAGAAGTGAAAGTTTCCCTTTTTTTTGCCTCGTGAAACTTTCCAATTCAGTTTGCGCCTTTATTCAAAGTGTCAGCTTGGAGGGTTCTGAGGACAAGCCAAAAGAGAGCAGACCCAGGAGCAGATGACAATAATTTATTGAAGGCTGCAGGAGGATA
>NC_050532.1:8232896-8235334 GCF_002922805.2 Oryzias melastigma | reverse complement strand
GTGACCATCCAAGTGCATTTTTAAAATTTCTGAGACTTTTTTCTAACTTCACCGTATTTATGTTTTTAATGGTCTTTATATATTTATCTTCCTTTGTGAGATAAGTTTTGGCTAACTCTGAATTAATCTACTCATCCACTGTATTTATTTTTTGTCTTATTTAAATAAAAATCTGTTGTGAACAAGAAATGTCCTCTGGGGCTTTTGCATTTTTTTTTATTCTTTTTTTGACATTTTCTAAATAAAACTTTGGAGTTTTCCAAAAACTCTAAATACTCCTACTATAGTGACGAGATTGTTGTTTTGAAAGAACATATTTGTAACCAGGAAGGAACCTCTTGAAGACCATGTGACTCATCGTGCATCTTCTCACTCTTTTGGCTATGAGGACTAAACTAGTAAAAATAAAGTTGATAACCTTTTATACTTAAACTTAATTATTTTAAAGTTATCTATTGGGATAGTATTATTAAGGATTTTCTAAAACTCTTATCAACAATTACTTGTGTCATATTTAGATAATAGCATATCTATTTTATTTATGCTACTTTGTAATTTTAAAGAACTTTTTAAGTCGCTCTGTAGTAAAAGTTGCTGCAGCCAAATAATACATACATGAGAAGAAAAGTTATATTTAAGTTACATTGGAGTCTAATTAGTCATACTTTTGGGAGAATTTTCCTTGAAAAATGCATAACAAGAACTGATTTTTATCTTGAAAGAGAAAGACTGAATATTTGCACACTTTACTGCAGTAACACAACAGCCGTGTTTACATGGACACAAGTAATAGGATTAAAAGATTGATCAGAATAAAAATACTACATGTAAACACGCTGCTCTAAGCTGATCAGACTCATTCGGATCTAAATTTTCTTCCGATTGAGATGGGTGGGTTATGCTGAGTGTTGATCCATATATGTTGCATGTAGACACTTATTTTGATAGTGGATCATTACTGCGCTGGCTTTTAATTCATGTGTAGAGGCTGTCTGGTCCAGAGGAGGCTTCGGAGCGCGATCCGGCTGGCTAGTGAGCGAGCGAGTGAGTTGCCGGACTCTGGAAAACCGTGTCTACCAGCAGGGCAGAGTGCATTCCAGACTAAATGTTGTTGTTGGTTGCATGTATTAACCGTAACCGTAACCACGATTGCCACCCTAACCGTAACCCTTCCTCCGAGTGTGTTTGGGCAAGAAAAAAGTTCAGCACTGGCCGCACGTAATTAGAAAACTACTTCGAATGGTCACTTTCAGAAAAATTAACCATGTTTGTTTACAAAGGAGCTTCAGTACTTCTACGGCTGTTTCAAATATGTTAGATAGTTCTTTTCTTTTAACATTTCACAAGGATTTATTCTGATCAACCGTTTGTGGTCATCTGGTCCATGCACACACTTTAATTCTAATCCGATCTTTGATCAGATTAAAAGCATTTTACACATGTACAAGGAACTACTGATGCTTATTTAGCTTCATGAAACATAGGAGGAATAAATCAACCAATAATTCAGATAATCATAGCATAAAGAACTTGCTAACAAGTCAACTGAACTCTTTATATCATTTTAAATCACTGAATCCAGCAAATTATTCGTCCACTGTGTCGCTTTGGAACAATTCATTCACACCTACAGGGCCTTCTAGCAGTTGTTGCTATTTATTTATTTATTTAAATCACACATTAGTCTGACCTGAATATAAGTTGGACCACTGGTCAAATTTTGCAAAAAAAATATAATCCAAAAATATGGTAATTGTAGAATTAATTAAAAAAGTCAAATATCTCAAACCCTAACAATACATGCAAAGCAGTCTTTCAAGTACTTTTTTGGTCCTTTGGGTTTCTTTTAATTTGTTCAGTCGGCTCAAATCTGTAGATATTCTAAATCATGACCTGTGGGTTGATTGGAGCATACATGCTCAGTGCAGTACTAAAGGAAGTGTCTTCTTTGCGGTTACAACTACAGCAGACTTTTATAGAGTAACAAAGTTCAATTTGAACGATGATGTGCTGCTAAAGGCGTTTTAGATCCTCATATTCTAGGCTATGTCGCTGTGCAGCTCGTAGCTGAACTTTGTCATCACATAAACACAACAAGCAGCGTATGTTAACTCACCTCTAAGACGGAAACACTGAGGCAGCGTCAGGCGGAAGGATGAGAGGGTGTTCTCAGCACCACAGAGCTTTGAGAGGAAACTCACCACTGACTATTGAGGACTGGAGTCAGCAGGCATTTATACCTAACTCATGTCCACGTAGTAACGAGTCTCTGATTGTTGTGCAATGACAGCACCACAAATGAGTATCGACAATTCAAAACTGATGGTACTGATACCTCCTTACACATTTGCTTATGACTTGCAGATCACAATCTGCTTGTACCCTAGTCCCCCATTTCTAATGTCCCACTCATCCTCTATCTTTTGTCTTCTGTCCGA
>NC_050532.1:8224550-8231531 GCF_002922805.2 Oryzias melastigma | reverse complement strand
TGTAGAATTGATGAATAAAAATGTTACTTTGATTTTATCTTTTTACTATCAAGTCTTATTTTCTTTTTTAACAGACTTTCTGTGAATGAGTGTACCACACATGAAACACTGACCGTAGCCTTTATTCTTCTTTTAAAGTTAAATTCTCCTCTTGGCCGCTCTTATCTGACTTTCTAAGTAGATAAACCTTTGAACTCTTCAGTTTCAGCCCTTGCTGTGAGTGGAGTAGTGGTTAACAATCTCACCTCACAGCGAGAATGGCCTGGTTTGACACCCTTTGCATGCTCTCCTTGTGCGGGCGTGCATCATCTGCGCGCTCTCCGGCTTCCTCCCACCGTCCAAAAACACGCTTCATTGCTTTACTGATTATTTTAAATGTTCTTGAGGTGTGATCTTTGCAAAAAGTAGTCTATACAAGTGTAATACAAGTAACTTAGTCTATACTAAAAGAGAGGCAGTAAACTAGAAGTTTACTTTTTATATTCTATCTATATAAAAAAAATTAAATTTTCAGAAGAAGTATTCAGTTAGTTTACTTTCTACACTACACATACATAGTACTCAAGTTTGCTTGATAAATTAACCTTCAAGTGGACTACTTTGTGCTAAGGGCCCAACAGTTGGTATAGGCTCCAGCAACCCTGTGACCTGGAAGGACCTTAGGTGGGTTTGGATAAAGGATGAGAGGAAGTTTCAGAGTTTGCAATCTAAATGAAGCTACTAGCTAAACTTAGCTTGGGTTATTCTTGCAGATTTAACCCTTTCATGCATGGAGGTCACTACAGAAGGCTTTGATGGCAAATGTATGATATATAGATACTGAGCAAAGAGAAGATGCTCAGTCTAAACATAAGAATATATAGATTTGATGAATCCTATGATGAATAATGCTGAGCTCAGTGACTGTTACTTTTGTTACACTATTCTTAATTCAGAGACATTGTCTTCAACCATGTTTTAGATAAGTCAACCTATAGAGATAGAGGAATCACAATATATCACATTTAAAATTATTTACAAAATACCATGTAATGACTGATGTTTCATGGATAGATAAATATATATTTATAGAATTTATACAACTTTTCTTTTCCAAAACAACTTTATTATGCACCCCAAAAATGACTAAAAACACTCAGTAAAAAAATCCTAACTGCTTTTATCATAATTCACGCATGAGAGGGTTAATATGACCTCTAGTGGCTGCACACAGAAACTGTTAGAGATTGAAATTGAAATGCTTGTCTTGCAAAAGACTGGAAATCTGTGCAGGATGAACCCCAACAGAGGCTGGGGTGGCTCCAGCAGGCCTGTGACCGCCAAAGGGATTCACCGGGTTGAGAAGATGGAGGGAAATTGTGTTTTTTTTTCATCCCATTTTTGTGAATAGAGTCGATTTTAGACAGAAGTAGCAGGTTATTTTTAACTTTCTGGTGCCGTGTGATTTTCTCTGTACTGCAGGTGGACTCAGATGTATCAAAACAACCAACAAACAATATATTTTCAGTTTATTCACAGCAATTCAAAGCAGTCTTTACTGTAAAGCAGTCGTGCATTGCTTTCATGTAATGAGAATTTGCTTTCCAACATAACTTGCATTTTCACATTGCTCAAATATAGCAACTTAACATCATCAATGTTATTTAGTGAAATATTCACAGTTTTTATAAGCTTTGTACATATTTTTTACAGTTTTTACATTTCTGAAACGAGCATGAACTTGCACCAAGAACTCCTACACGTGTTCAAACTCTGGAGAGCTCAAACATTAAGATCAGTCTGCTGGTGAATCTGCTGTTCCTCGACAGGCCACTTTGGTTTCACTATATTTTAGAAACATATTAATAGTGGAACTTTTCTTTTTTTAACCAGATATAAACAGCTTTAAAGTGATAGCATCAAAAGTAGCTGATTCTTTTGCCGTGACATGGATGTTCTTTAGAGGCGCATCTGCTCTACTACCTGAAGATCTGCTCCTCTTCATCCCTGTGACAAATCAGTTCAAATCTGAATTGTTCTGTGCATGAGGAGTTAAACTGTGGAACGTTTTCTAAGAAAAAAAAAACAGTTTTCATACATTCAACAGAGTGGTTTTCTCTGGATATGCCACCCTCTTGCCTCTGACAGGCATATGATATCTTATTTCTTTCCAAAACCTGGAGGAAGAGCAGGAGGATGCGGATAACAGTGAGTCCTTTCTCAGTCCTTCATCTTTTCTCGTCATCAAAAGGGTCCTCCATTTCTGTCTGGTCTTGAATTCTTTCCACAAACACACAGCGCCCTGCTTCTTCCTCAGGTGCTGCACCGACTCTGGGAAGAGAGACAGCTGATCCGAGGAGATCTCTTCCAGCTCAACCAGAACCACCTGTAAAACAGAACTTAGCTTAGAACCAGAGAATCCATAAATGAACTGAACCGTATGTTTCACCATTTAACCTTATCAGGGGGAATGTGTGTCATCGCTAAATTTAAGAAAAAAATGTTATTTATTGGATCATTACTTTAATATTAGCCAACTAAAATGTTTTTATTTACTGATGCTTACTTAGTAGCAAATGTAAAAGAAGATTTCTCTGATTTTTTTTAATGCACAGATCATTTATTGAACTGAAACTGAGACCCAAAAATTGAGGTTTGAACCAAATGTGGGGAAAACGAAATGTTACATTCACACTTAGAAACCAAAGTGTATTTTGTTAACCCTGTAAAGCCCACTACATGAAAGAATTTACAGAAAAGTCCAGTTTTAGAATGAAGACATTTGTTTAATTCTTTAATGACATCCACCAAATAATTTGCTATTCCATTTTTGTGTGATGTGCTGGAGAATTTTGTAAGTTTTCGCTCATAAAAATGTTAGTTTAAATAATGTTCAAGAAAAAAGAACCTTATTAACCCACTGTCTCCAATTTGATCCACACATTGTTTACATAGCATAACTGTATTATAAACAAATAATTATTAATAAATTAACAAGCAGTCTTTTTTTTAAAAAAAAAAAAAGAACAATAAATGACTTATTATAAACACAAAGATTTGAATATTAGTAAAACTTTTCCCTCCAAAATTTATTTTTTAAATTCAGTCAATTTGAAATAAGCAAGAAAAGCACTTCTACTGCCTCTAGTGGAATGATGATGAACTACAGGGCAGAAAACATGAACCAAGTTTGAGTTTTCAAGAAAAGTTTGGACCATGCTAATGCTATATGATCATGGAAATGCATGTTTAAAATATGATACAGGGCTAAGATGTAAATAAAAAATACAAAGTGTTTTTCCAACTTTTTCAAACAGTTTTCTTTTACTAGGTTACAAGCCACATTCGTTTTTAATCAAATTGAAATCATGCAGTGTGTATTTTATATAACTACGCAATAGATTAGTTCTCTATTTTATTTATTTTACTTTTCCCATTTTAGTTTTATCATGGCTTATTGATCAGCAAATCATCAAGTGATACTTTTTTAAAAACATGCTTAGGCTGTAATGCATGTTATTGCATGTTTATTATGATAAATTATGTATTTTTTACTAGGAAATGATCTGAGTACTGTTTCAGATATTACAGGATTAGTGCTTCATAAACAACCTTAAATCAAGTGTGACTTTCTGCACTAGAGATCCAATTTTAGCTAATCTGAAAAATCCAGTCGAGTAGTAATGTTTTTTTTTCAATAAAATGAAACCACTGATGTAACTAAACCATTGTTGGATTTCCACAAGTCCTTTGTCAAAAAACTCAAAATAAAAATTGTGCAGAATGTGGACGCAACAGCTCCTCAGTAAACCTAAAGTTATAAGTAAACTAATGGTTGAAGGGAAAACAAATTATACAATAATTTGTCCTTTTTAATGTGGTTTAACCAAAAAAGAAGCAAAAAAAGTGATTAAAATCTTTTAGCTGAGCTTTCATTCAGGTTTTATGTTTTTTCTCGACCCCGTTTGTGACAGTTTTATACTCGTCTGTGATTCTTGTAGTTTTTGTCAGCCTGACCTCACAAAAGACCAACACTCTAAAAAAAAAAAATATATATATTTTTTTGCAGTCACCTAATGTCTTAAGTAATGGAAGATCTTCTTTTGGAATTTGATCTGATACATTAAAAAGGACAGTTTAACAGGCTTTCAGAGGAGGTAGAATGGTTGTGTGAATAACTCTCCTGTCTTACCTTCAGTGATCTCTCCAGCAGTGCTCTGTGCATGGCCGCCACACATTCCAGGTGCTGCCGTGTGTCCGTGTACCCTCCGCTGTCAAAATCCGTGCTGCTTTCACACATCTTGCTCTCGGCGTCGACACTTTCATCGTCGCTTTTGAAAATGTTGTTGTTATTGCTGGTGCTGCTTGTGTGTCTGTGGGAGATGAAGGTGGAGGCGGTGTAGAGCAGGAGGAAGCGGCGACTGGCTTGAATGTTCTCCTCCACAGAGTCCACCATGCCTGCAGGAGCAACAAGCAGAGGTACAGTTAAGAAATTATAAAAACTAATATGTTAGGGTACTAAAGAGAAGTTTGTTTTTATTCTGGCCCACAGAAGTCCTGGTCTGCAAGGACTACATTCACAATTCTTCTTTTTTTTTTTTTTTTCACTGTGCCTTTGACCAAAAATTTGACCCCCACCAGATCCTCAAAAACTCACCAAAATTGACACCTAATACCTGATGAAAATGAATTTTGGGCATAGTGAATGGGGCATATTCCACTTTTAAATTCAACAACAAAAAATGCTTCAACTTGAGGAAAACATCTTATTAATCAGTGTTTTTTTTTTGTCCTTACATTGTCCAGGCAGGCAGTCCCGGCCCGCTATGAAGAGTTTGTAGCCACAAGCTTTTTCCAACACTTGGGGCAGCGTCTGCAGAGCAAATTTCTCAACTTCCTCTCTGAAGCCAAAGGCGTACTGCTGTGGGTACGCCACATAGGCGTCAAACACTTTTCCATCCAAATCTGCAAAAGAGAATATTTCATTAAGTACACTACAGATCTGCACTTACAGGGCAGTCTGGGATAGATTCAATAAAAGAATTATCTTCTTCATTAATTGAACTTTAAAAAAAAATCCCAATAAGCTAAATTAACATTTAATTGACCGAACTTCTTAAGGGATTTTTAGAACAGAGTTTCCTTTAAAACAGATTTGGAATCATGACATATCATCTTAGTCTTTTTTGTGGTTTTTTTTGTCACCGTTTCCTGTAGAACAGCTACACAGAATATTTTTGTCAGGTTTTTAAAAATTGTGTTGTCTTTGTTAGACCACAAAAGCTTTTCACGTGTTAACAAATCGCTGACATGCCTGAACAGACTGAACATGTATTCAGACGTGCTGCTCCGATTGGTCTGCGGTGGTTTTCACATGTGGTTGGACGTGATAAGGATTTGATTGTCAGTGCCACAAGCGGTTTATACCATCAGTTGTGTCATTGCTTTGTAACCATTTAGCCTGTAGAATAAATTACCTTTGTTTGCATAGAGGATTGGGAAAGCTCTTCTGAACCACAGCACTAAATCCACCCTGAAAATGTAGTAGACAGTAACAGTGGCGATGAAGAGAACCATGACACCGCCGAGAACACATCCGATGGGAAGTATGATGTTTGGATCTGTAGATAAACACACTCCACATCAGTCATGTATACAGTCATGCAATTAGTGTGATGTTAAGTAAACATATTTATGGATATTAACGTTTTTTTCAAAGCAAAAGTTTGTAATAATTCTCCTCTGATCACCATAAAGTTGGATAAAGACGATGTAAGTCCATCATTTGACAAACCAGGCCTGTGGGGGGTCATAGACAGGTATCTTTGCCCTTGAGGTTTCTATGGCTATTATAACGGATATCATGGAAATGGGACGTACCATTGTCATGAGTGTATCGTGTAAAGAAAATACAAGTTGCATGCATTACTGACGTATGGTGCGAGCAAATGCTGCACGCACAGGGTGTGGAAGTGATACGTAAGTGGGATTTCCACACAAACCACACTCTGATTGTCTAATTTCCTAAGTTATAACAGTCAGGCTGCACGCAAGGTGCATGTATTTATCACCCGAACAGCGCTAACGGGCTCATTGCACAGTGCACATTTGGGCATTTTCCTTCTATGGACTCACCCTGTGGTCCACTACCTTAATATTTCATGCAGATCATCATACAGATTTGCCCAAGTTTACACCTGCAGACAGTCAGTATCTACCCATAAGGACAGTTGAGACTTTTACATAGACTTGATTCCTTTTCAGTTGAACACAAACATACAAAGACTACAATGACAGGAATTTGAAGATGACTTGTGTTTTACCTGCTGGGACCAAAGTAAAAAAGGCTTCAGGATATCCTCTGAAACTGTGCGCTCTGCAGGTGTAGTTGATGTTGAAATCTTCATCTCTTAATTCGGTGAAAGAGAGGTGCGTCTCAAACCAAAACCCTTTGGGATCATCTTGGGTCCAGATGCTGTTGAGAACAACAAAATGAACCAAAGATTAATGTCAGATCCCTATTGCAGTGAAGGTTAGCAGAAAAAAACCAAAGAAAGGACCAGAGAAGGAGCTGACCGCTGTCCGGATGTGTAGATACGCTCAGAGGGTTGTGTATTGAGAATGTAGTCTTTTCCGGCCGACCAAGTGACATCAACAAAGGACATCCCAGGACCTGGCACAAACACCAGGCACTTTTTGGTAAAATTGGACCCTAAAATACAGAACAAAAACACAAAAACAGAACTTTAGAAATAACAACTTTGAGGATCATGAACTATAAAAAAGAAAAAAACAGACAAACCACAACTCTCAACAATTGGAAAAATACAAGAGTTTAAAATTATTTTTGAGGGTGATTACATGATAAAGGCAAACACTGTAAATAATATTAAAATAAATTAAATTCATTGGCCTTTGGTCTATTTGGTTTTGGTCTTTGTAACAATAATTTTTACTTTATTAAATTGGAATATCAAATTTTAGGTAAAAATGTACACAATT
>NC_050532.1:8219736-8224047 GCF_002922805.2 Oryzias melastigma | reverse complement strand
TATATATATATATATATATATATATATATATATATATATATATATATATATATATATATATATATATATATATATATATGTATATATCCATTCGTATCATTTTTGACACATTAATTAACACCCTTGTCTTATTAATATGATTTAAACATTCCTTCATTGTATATGATTGTGTTTTGTTTTCTGTCCCGTAGTTCATCATCCTACCACTAGAGGCAGTAAATGGCCTTTTTCTGCTCTTTTCAAAATGGCAGCTTCCGTGAAATCTCAAAAAACACTTTTGGCAGGAACAAGTTTAGTTAATTTTAAAGTTTATAGTGAGAATAATTCATCTATTGCCATTCATTTTTTTAAAATGACTACTTGCTGTATTGAAAGAATCTAAATTTATTCATAAATAATTCTAATTAAAATAGTAACCAGCTTAATAATATCTGGATCAAATTGGAGACAGTGGATAAAGATGGTGCTTTTTCCTGAACACTCCTGTTTATAGTTTTGAACCTTAAACTGACATTGTTGTTGGCTAAAATTTACTAAACACCCCAGTATATTATAACTGATGCTATCTACAGTATATTTTATAAAAATGTAAATCTTTTGCATTTTTCTGTGTTACATCAAATGGTTTTAATAAAAACATCTTACTTCCAAATAATTTTATATTTCTTGGAATTCTTTGATGTAGTGGATTTTACAGCGAAAAGGATTTATTGCTGCAGACATGTTGGCTATTCATTGTTTACATATTTAAAACATTGCTGTAAAGTCTTCATAGACCTTTATATTTCTTTACCTAAGTCTCCTATGTCTAAGTCTACACATCTTAATGCAAAGATGACTATTTTCTTGCATCCCTACATGATCCCTCTGAAGGAGCCTGCCACCACCCTGGAGTCCCCCACCCCCAGATAAATATTTATTTCTGGTTAACGAATGAAAGAGTGATCGTAAACATGAGTGACTGTTTGTATATCTGTGGCTCCGTCATAAACTTGTGATCCTTCCAGTGTGGACTAAAGTCTTTTGCTGCAGCATGACTTTCTACAGGAAATGAGTCAAATACAAAACGATGAGGGAATAATTTCAGAGTTTCTTTTTCCTCTTTGATTGCCAACAATCCTGCATTCCATTGTAACAAGAAATTTGCTGGGATTCATGAAAAAGTTCAAACCTATGACTGGGGCTACAATGGTCTCCGACACTGATCCTCTGAAACCCCCGAGGGAGAAAGTCAGAGTGCAGGTGTAGTAGCCATCATCATGGGAATCAACCATGTCGAAGGACAGCAGGGTCTGACCCCGGTAGGTGTACTTGTCAGTTCCATCAGCTACGAGGTCACAACCCTACAATTGCAAAAGAAAATGTAATAATTGCAGGTTAAAAACCCATTATGGCCGGTTTATACTTCACAGTGATCGGTCGTTGCATCGATTTATTGCGTTCCTACCACAATCGTGTGGTTTACACTTAGGCTAGCTGGTTTCAGTCCGACAACCCAATTGTCTCCAGTGTTTCAGTGGTTTGATATTTTATTTTTAGGGATTTGAGATTCTTTTTCAGCTTATGTTACTTTTCCCAGTGATTGGGTCGATTCCCTTCCGATGATCTAGTGAAAATTGCGATCTGAGTGATTTCAAAATGTTATGAAGTATAAACTGGCCCAATCGTGAAACTTTTAATATTTTTTAAATAAGAAAACTCCTCGATTGAGGTAAAATAATCCATTATCATTTATAACACTTAGTCCTAAAGCTTCTAAATGGGAAGATATGCCTAACAGTGTTGTTGCACCAGTTGGTATTACTCACTTTATACCAACTGATTGAAGACGAGATGTTGTAGCTGTGCAGTTTCTTGATGTACCCCATCAGGGGGCAGTTCAGTGTGTCTGCTACTCCTTTAGTAAGCTCTTGATAGGCTTTCTGTGGCCTCCCACACTCCCCAGAGGCTGGCATCTCCACCAACAGCTTAGTGGATTGCATGTAGCAGTGACAAGGAGTTCTGTAGAAATAAGACAATAAAAAAACTAAAGTACACAAAACACTAAAATAAAATTACCTCTAAATGAGACACCTCTAAAGGAATGAGGGTTTTGAATTAATTGGTATTTAGTATAGGTTTTCTATTAAAAACTTTAAAAACTGATCTAAAGAGGAGAGTCTCACCTCAGTATGGTCACATACTCCCCGTCGTCCTCCAGTGTTACATTCAGAAACCACATGGTCTCCCTCAGAACAAAGACTTTGTCCGTCTGGTTGATCATCTCCTGTCCTGTTTTCAAGTTCCACCATGTGATGTTGTACGGCACAGTTTTGTAGTCGAACACGTCCGGAGACACCAGGGTGCTGTTCAGCATGGCCACATCTCCAGGAACAGAGAAAACCCGCTCAAACTGCAGACGGTAGTTGGTGCAGTTATCTGTAACACACAGGATGAATGAGTGACGAACAGCAGAACCGAACCAAAGTAAAAGATAGATCCACTTTTTGAATCGAAACAAATTCCATGCTATGCTTTTTCAATAAGATCATTTAACTTTTTCTTTTAAGTGTTTTAAGATAAAAGTATTATAAGTATAAGTATATTATCTTGATGTTCAGAGGCATAGTTCTCAAAGAATATCTTAGACTTACATGAATGGGATTTTTTACTATTATATTCTGCACCAATTTAGTTATGTTTTTATTCAATAGTGAAAGCAGAAAAGGACATAATGATCAAAAATGTCACGTATGACTTTCCTGCATTTTATTTCAAGTAAATGTGCTGCATCAGGAGGAGCTTATTTAAGAGAGGGTGCATTTTATTTTGAAAGGAACTTATATGTACTGTCATCTAAAGTAAAATAAAATACAATTGTTTTATACAGAAAAATATGACAATTGAATTGATTATTTTCAATATTTAAAAGTTATTTTTTTATATAAGTAAATGGCTTTAATGCTTCAAAAACCTAAATAAAGTGATTTTTCTAAAGAGTAAAGTGGGACTATATGGCTCTTCTGCTGTTAAAGGTTGCAGATCCTTGTATTAGACTGAATAATAGAGTTGACAGGGCAAAGTAAAAATAACCCAACATATAAAAAACTACCATAAATCTCAGTTTTTATTGACAGTCTGTGAAATTTAAAAAGAAAAAAGGAATTCTGCTCACCTGCGGTTATCTTTGCCCATTGTTCTGAAATCCAAATGAAAAGCAGAAGGCTTCTCAGTGCTGATCTCAAGCCCATGGCTGAAATTTAAAAACATACACAAAAGTCAGAACTGAACCGCAACTCAGAATACACACATTACTAAACAGCAGAGGCTTAGAACTATAGACTTACCTATTATTTTAATTATATTTTTGACCCAAAAGTTTCTGATCCTGTTTTGTTTCTTTGTCACCAATGTTCTCTATTTGCCTCCGACCAATGAATGAAAGACCACCCATCCTGTGTAATTTGAGTTACCGTAAACCTCCAAACAAAGAATAGTTCTGGACCAATTTCTCAATGCTAAATCCATCAATTCTGGAGTTTTTCTAATTATTTAAAACCTCTGAAAACAGTGAAAGATCACCTAAATCAAAGTCCCAAAGACCTCATTAGCACTGAAAATCAAGGAATTTACAATTAGATCGTTTTGGAATATGTGTTAAACAATGGATATAAATTCTCAAAAGACATATGAAAGAAAGCAACAAATGTCCACAGCAAATGTGGAAAACCATCAAATGGGAAAAAAGTTGGCTTTCAATCTTTTTGTTCAGAACCAGGTATTCCTCTTTCTATACAACCCTCTATGTGTGTGTGTTTCTTTCCTTGATTCTTTAAATCAAAAGTGTAGGTAATTAAACATAATCCATAATCTTCTGCCTCTTTTAGAAGCTTTTCTCAAACGGTACTCTATGACACTTTATGTTTTGAGGTGGGGGAGTTTTAAACAGAGTACCGTAAATAGAAACTACTTCTGTAAAACCTGTTGGTCAAAATGGGGGCAGATCTTGTAGATTAGGGGGAGCTCAACACCCGTCATCAAAGCACAGGTGCAGATGGCATCGAGTCTGTGGTTTACTGTGATGACTCTGAAGGGTTTTGACTTGTAGCTTCTTGAAGTTTCATGTGAACAATAAAATAGTAAATTCCCATATAGAAGTAGAGTTCCATTCCAATCATCTTTTGATCTACTTTATCAGCATTTCCAGTGATCTTTTATATGAGAGCATTTTTTTATGTTTTAGGAAAATCTTAAAACGTGTCATTCTAGGAAATAGTTTCTGCAGAGTAGCAGTAGTTGGTTAAAAATTCTCCTTTGAGCTGTTGGTGTTTA
>NC_050532.1:8193834-8219730 GCF_002922805.2 Oryzias melastigma | reverse complement strand
AAAATAGTAAATTCCCATATAGAAGTAGAGTTCCATTCCAATCATCTTTTGATCTACTTTATCAGCATTTCCAGTGATCTTTTATATGTGAGCATTTTTTTATGTTTTTAGGCAAATCTTAAAACGTGTCATTCTAGGAAATGGTTTCTGCAGACTAGCAGTAGTTGGTTAAAAATTCTCCTTTGAGCTGTTGGTGTTTAGCAACCCCACCCCCCTTTCCCATCACCCACTACTGAGTTCTTATAAGCTAGCTCCCCCACTAGCTTACGACCTCAACCTAACATTACTAATGCACAAATATTCATCAGAAGGTCGCTAATGCACAAGTTTCAAAAACAGCTTTCTGTCACTGTGTGATGAACCTAAATTGATATATTTTTTTTATATTTTTCAGACTACTGACACTCCAGGAGGAATAAATACTGAACAGAACTTGCGAACAGATTCGTTTTGTGTTGTCCATCTGAACCAGAAGCAGATCATTTGTACTCAAAAAACTTTGATTTCTGTTTTTGAAGCTCCTGTCTGTACCATTTCTTATTTGATCCATGCTCAAAAGCATGAAAAACATTCTTGAGGGGGCTTACAAGAAACCAGAGAGGCAACATACCACAGATGCCACACCTTGGTTTGTGTGCAACACCACCCCAAAGGTAACACGTGGGTTCCAGACAGTTCTCCTTTGGCTAAAGATGTAAGCACGGCCTAGCATGTGGAGCAACTCAGCACACTGAGATTTAAACCTGTCTGTGAGGTTGTTGCTGTGAAATCAGAGGTATTGGAATCATTCAGGGTCCAGTCGTTCTCCTCTGGAACAAGTTCAGGCAGAGAGAAAGCGAGGAGCGTGGGAAGAGCTCTGGGTCACGCCACAAACATTTATGGGAGTTGTGCGTGGGAGGCTGAGGTGAATGAATGTGAGTCACATGACTGAGTAAAATCTCTTGTTAAAAGAAAACTCCCATTTGTTACATTTGACCTAGAACGGTCCAGAAATGGAAATATCATTTCAAGCAGATCATTTTAAAATGTTGCTTTTTCAGTGAATCAAGATTGCATGAACTGACAAAGTAAATTCTGCTTGTTGTGTTAATTATTCAATAATTATTATTATTGCTTTCATGTTGTCCCTAACATTATTTTCATCTGCCTGAGGGGTTGTGTGATGAACTATTGTCTCACTATTTGTTAGTCTCAGGGGCAGAGCTAATACATCTAGCACAGATGGATTTTATTGAGAAGAAAACTTATTAACGCTGCCCCATTCAAAAATCAAACTATTTTAACTAAATATATTTCTTTGAGATACAAAATAAATACATCAAATGGTTGGCAGAAGCAACAAACGCCGACCAATAAAAACAAAAGAAACAACAAAATTGCTGAGGATGTATAATCACTTTTTGTTGTTCACACTAATTGAAAGAACAGAAAAAGTGACTGCTGCTCACCTGACTTTCATTTGTCAATCACCCTCATGACAGAGCCTCACTCAGTCCGTAGTATTGTTTGTGCCACTCTGCCTGCATTACTGAGCGTTTCTTCCTGGACCTGATCTCTTCTGTTTACCTGATCCTGCTTCGACTCTGACTTAGTTTGCCTGCCACCTGCCTCGATCTACACCTGTCCAGTTTTACCCCGCCCTGATGCTCCCATGCTCATGTTTGACCACTGCCTGCCTGACCCCAATTTAGCTTTATGGACTTTTACATGTATTGCTCAAGGGAGGGGAAAGGTGCAGTTGAAGGAGAGGATGCAACGTGTTTTCCCCAAGGCTTAGAATTTTCTAGAGTGGTTTGGTGGCTGCTTTCAGCAACTTCTGCTGTTGAAACTGCAGTGCACTCTCGTTTCAAAGCGAGAAGGGCGCTGGCTCAAATCCCAGCTAAGACTTTTCCGTGTGAAGTTTGGACGTTCTCCTTGTACGTGCGCAGATTAACTGCCTGGAAAGGTTTGATAAATTAATGAGTTGTCCCTTAGGTGGGAGCGGTTGCGTCATGTGGCTGAGCTCGACTGTTTGCTCGATAGTAGCCGGGTAAACTCCACTGACCCCATAAAGCGTGTAGAAAATGGAGGAAACTTTGTTGCTTTTTGCAGCATCTCATCCCAAAACCCATCCTCCAACTTCTGTCATCAGGCAGACGCTGCAAATGTTTAAACACGGATCTAATGATTAATACCAACTGACAGCTCAATGCACAACATCTGCCATCATGCGTCATCCATCAGACTCCAACATGTCTGTAACCTGGCACTTCATGCCTTATTTGACTTGACTGTCTCCTAGCAACAAGTTCATGTCATTGTCTGTTTGCCAGGCGGCTCTTTTTACCATTCTATTAACCTGAATCTCAATTATAAACGTTTCCACTCATAAAGCAAACAGGTTGTTTGTTCTGCAGTCAAACGTGTTGTAAGACCAAGTGTTGCAGAAAAAACGCTTGCATGACAGAAATCACACGGGTGCTTTTTCGAGAAACGGCCCCCCCAGCAACCCGACCAATTTTGCAATGTTTGATTTCACTCCAGCAAACCCACAGAAGGGAAGCGGCGCTGCTTTCTGTTTGCTCTGCGATGGGTGTGTTGGCCCCGGAGTCGGTTCAGTCACGCAAACTTTGTCCATCTGTCTGAGTGACAGAACTTACAACAGGGCAAAGGTTCAAGGTCCTCACAGCACGAACATTTAGGCAACAGATAACACTTTGACAAACATGTTTTACAAGGTTTGATGGGAAATTACGCTGTAGCGCAGGTTGTTATTTAAAAAATTATAATCAAGCTGTTTGGCTGCAACTATAAATCATCTGATTCAAAGGTTTTTAATGAGTATAGTAAAAGTAAAACATTAATTTATACAGTTTTAATTGAAAAGACTATTAATAATTAAAGTTGGCAGTGATTTAAGGGAAGAGCCTCTGAATGCAAACCTGACATGATTCATAAAACTCGTGTCGTGACTCATCAAGAGAACAAAAACATGTTCTGTCCTCTCATGTTCTCAAACTCAGAACTCTTCAGAGGAAAGAAACAATCCGTGTCATAACACGAGCACTACTTATTCTGTCTTTGTCCGTCTTGTCCTGGTGCTTCTTTAACATTTGGGTTTGGCTTTTGACAAGTTGAGGCCTGTGAGGATGCTTTGGGAGGATCCGTGTCAGCTTTTTTAAAGGGCAGGCTCCGCGGGTTCCTTGAACGATGGGAAAATGCGAAGCAAAGCAGAAAGTGCTGACTTTTTAAAGAGGAAGAGAATGGGATTTCTGTAAAAATGGAGAACTGAAACACGGATCCTTGTTGCTCTGAGTTCAAATGTGTATCACAGGTTAAAGCCCTCACTGCAACAAATGAGGGGCAACTATAAATATACTCAAGTTTTACTTCAACTGTTTTTTGTCCCTCTGCAAAAACTTTTTAAATATCCAGTCTAAGATGTAATTAATAGATATTATTCAGCATGTTTTAGACAAAATAAGGGCCTGTTAAAAGCTTATCAGTATCTGCCAATAAACTACTAAATTGCTTTGACTGTCAGGCATATTTGTTTTCCCAGATAACAATTTAAATGATTTTTGGTGATGGTTTTATGACAGCTTTGTAAACAGTGTTGAGCTGCTGCTGATATGAGCCTCTATCTCCTAAAATTATTAAGAAAACTGTGTGGCTATAGGTCTCTGAACCTACAGTGTAAAAAAGTTTATACTAAACTACTACTAAAATGGTGTTTTAAACCAATTTTTTAGGTCATCTTTACAATTATGGAAAACACATATTAAGAAGATTACGCTTAAAGTTGCGCTTCTGAGTTTTTCTTTATTCAAATCATTATGAATCAGGGAAATCAGACAAAAAAATGCCAATGGAAAAAAGAGCATATTTATGATGTAGAAAAAACACTTCAACTCATAATTCCTAATTCTCTTCTACAGAAACTATGTCCTAGAAAATGATTATTTTGGCTGAACGGCATAATCGCAATTAACAGAGAATGGGGAATGCTTGATTCTGAGATGTTATGAAAATGTATTTGTGGTCTTTAAAAAGCTTATACCATGCAAAGTCAACCTTTTAAGCTTTTAGGTGTATTATGCTGTTTATTCCTCACTATAAACAACCTCAAAACGGTATCTTGATCCGTTCACGCATTTCTGAGTAATCCACTAAAAACCTGCACTCTGAGCACCAGCCCCGCCCAACCCACAAGAACGAGCGAGTTCTCACGAGCTGATGTCACAAATTGAGGACAGCCCCTTTCAGGAAGAGTATGCGCTGACAGAACCACCCCCAGGCTAACACAAATACACATTTTCTCCACTAAGCTGGTGATCAGCCGCTAGCTTAGCCGCTCAGCTAGCTTAGCTGTTCAGCTAGCTAAGTCGCAGATTTTTCAGATTCCCCAGCTGGGATTCGAACCGGGGCCTACTTGCTGTGAGGCAAGAGCACTAACCACTGCGCCACCGTGCAGCCTCAAGGTATTTTACTCTTGGCTAAAAAGAAACTCACAAGAAATATCTCATATTTCATATATAATTTGTTCTTGTACCAAAGGTAACATATGAACATATATATGGATATAGCTTACTCTGAAATACTTAAGAAAATAATTGTATAGGCCCTTTCAGAAATTCCCTTTTTTAATCATCACACTGAGCATCCCAGTTCAGACATCGTCAGTCACTGAGCCCCATGAACAGAAGGAAAAAAGTCTGAATAAACGTTCCAAACATTTAGAAAATATACTATTTTGAGGATCAAGTCTTAGGAAAAAACATGTTCTTGTGATGGACATTAAAACATCTTAAACGATAAATTCACAGAGATTAGCATTCAAACTTTTGACCCTCGTAGAAGGAGAATAATGTGGGAATATTCCTATTTAAACAAGAGAGCTAGAGGAAATGACATGAAGCAAATGATGCCAAAATAGCCCTCAAAAACTCTGTTTTATGACATTAAGGATTGATGGACTCAACGCAGTGGAGTTGATCTAAACAGTTTAAGAGCTTATCCTGCAGAAGGAGAAGGATGGATGAGAGCTTGATTGCTGACTACTGTATGGTATATTATACCAAACAATGCTTCAATGTCCATCTATAACATAAAGGTTAAGATTTTGCCATCCATTTTCAGAATCTACTAAACCCCCTGGTTGTTGGAGCCTACCCTGTTGCTTAAAGGCGAGGTACATCCCGAACAAGTCAGCATCCTGTCCAAGCCATGAGAAACGATGTCAAACTAAAAATAAGTCTGGAAACAGTTTTGGATTTGTGGAAAATTCCAACTTTTTGTACTGCCGCTAACTCCTCTATTTAACAGCTCCATTACAAATATCAGCTGTAATATAGAAATTAAGCTAAAACATTTTGTACAGATCTGTAAATTTGTGTGACCTTCATCAAGCATCAGCACCACACAAATAGAATGAGTTAATCCCATTAGTTCCACATGGATATTTCATTTGTCCCTGCTGTGTCATCAAATTAATCAACAAAGCTATGCAGGATGCTTTGACTCACCTCAAACAAGGCGACCCAACAAACGGAGGAAGGATGAGAAAGTTTGCACGGCCGGCAGAGCTCTTAGAGGAAACTTAACCTCTGACCTGTCGGCGAGGACTGCAGCTTCCAGCCTGCAGCTCAGCCAAGTATTTACTCAACGTCTCCGTCCCACCTCCAGGGACACCAGCATCAAGACGAATGCTCCTCTGTGGCCCTTTATTTAAACACTTTGCAGATATCTGACCACAAAGGAAATGATCACCAGGAATAATTACAAAGCGGTTTCTACTGCAAAGTCTTTTTATGCAGAATATAAACATTCTGCATGAGAAGCTTTTTATTTGATCGCAATGGATTTATTATTTTTTTTTAATGCTTAACTCATTTTTAAAAGTGCAGATAGATTACTTTAAAAGTAGTTTTATGGTTAAAACTAAAAAAAAGTGTCCTATTCTCAAAACCACAAGTTGCTTCCATCACATCATCCAAAAATTAATAAAAACGCTATATTCAAGTGCACATTAACACCTGGGTTTTTCCCATAGGATACAAGATTTCCCAGCATGCATTTATTTGGCTATGAGTCAATCTTCATCTTTCATCTCGTAAGTAAAGATCACAACTACAAACAGGAAGGAAGCACACAAACCCGTGCATGGCCACAACAAACACTCATTTGGTGCTCCAATATTTCATTAATTCTCTAAGTTTTAAATGTGGAGAGAGCTGATTAGCATCTATTTGCTTTTAGGGTTTAATCTTCATTTATAAAATCTTAATGTTTGACTCCAGTGTTTGACAAAACCACAAAGAACTGCAGATTTTCTGACCAAAACGATGAGAAAATTTAAGGTGCTATTTGAATGTTTTCACACAGTATAAAGGGGAATATATTTAATCTTGATTGAATTCAAATTAGAAATGGATGACGATTTATAAACATTACATTAAAATGCAAAATAATCATAAAGTTCTTTTGTTAGCATAAAAAAACACAAGCGGTAAACACAAATATAAAACATTTTTACGACAGAAAAGAGTAGAAGTAAAAAAAAATAGTTAAAACAATTATAATATAACAAAATTATGGTAAGAATGGTGTAAGGAGACGTAAGAGAAGTGTGCAAAGTCCATGAGAGCTTATATAAGGACAGACTTGCATAAAAATAAACAAAATGAGGTCAGTTCCAATATTGCAGAATCACTAGTCAGATTTCAACAAACACTGCACTTTTCCTTTATCCGATGACAATCCTTAGATTAACAACAGATGGAAAAAAACTATCATGTTCTGTGAAGCAGCTCTAAATAAAAAAACAACAAACTATTCAGTTTATTAAATAAAATCTGAGTAAAATGTGGCTTCAAATGTTGCAGAAGACGCCAAAAAAGGAAGTCCAGATGATCAAACTATTTCTCTAAATTTGAGTTTGTGCATCTTTTGTTATATGACTCTAAATCAACCTTTTTTTATGTGTAAGAGTCAATATTCAAACATGTCAATGGGAATAATTCTGACAAAAAGGAAGATTTAGAACAAATAAGACCATTTGTGACAAATCCAAAAGAGCAAAAGATCCGTCCTGCACTGATATAACACTTTATCCTGTAGGATTAATCATGTGACAGTCATAAACTCTTATGTAGTTTAGTTTAAAACAGAGAACTTACCATCAGATTGTTTTGATAGTAGTCCTGCTGTGAAGACTGTCCCTCATCAGGTAACATAGAGGTCCAGTAAAACCATATTTCTTCTTCTTTTTTTTCTTTACTTAAAGCTGAGACGTGTGCTTCCCAGCTCAGACTTCCTCTTCTCTGGAGCACATGTTGCAATTTCCTTTTCTGGAATGTTTTGAAAGCCAGTAGATGAACTAATGTGTTGAGCAATAGCTGGGAGGAGAGCAGCTTCAAACCCTGATCCTCGCTTCAGCCTACTCACACATATCTCCTGCACCTCAGTGTTTACACTTGGAGACCTGCAGTTTGGCTTAATGGACACTCATGTGCTGGTTCTGTTCAGCAATTCAGCCCGGTTCCCCCACAGCAGTAGTTTTCCAGTCACTCTAGTTTGTCATGTTTGGGACCTCTTGTGGCCAGAGAGAAAACACATGGAATGAGATCAACTCACAGCCACTGACTGTAAAGTCAAACCACAAATGTTTGAATCATGTTATTTTCCTCCCTGTAAATGATTCATTTGTGTTTTCATTGGACTTCAGGGTTCACATATGGCAGCTGCTGTTGGTTATGTGGTTCAACTGTGAATTGTATTGACGTAAAAAAGCCTAGTTTTGTGTGACTAATCCTCAAGGTGCGTCAAAAGCTTGGAAGCAGATTCTTTTTCTTCTGACTTAGAAAGAGTTGTTGCTAATGTATTATTATGTTTAAATATATTTAATAAAAATTTAACTCAAATTCAACCCTGCAAAATAATTTATTTTCCATTTTTTTCCCAATTTTCTACTGATAAATTTAAGGCTTTGGCAGTGGGAGCTCATAGAACTGCAGCGCCCTCTGCTGGCATGAGAATATAAGTTCACTTAAAGTTTCTTCAAAGAGCTACTTCAATCATCTTTTTAACTATTTTAAAATACTTCCCAGTTGTGTTTTCACTATGATAATGCAGTTTTTAGACAAAAACAAAAATTTTTGAAATTCACCTCTACATTGTGGGTGGGATTGTTGATGCAGAGCAACCCCGTCCCCCCTTCCTCTCCCCGTTGCTGAGAGTTCTATGTTTACACGCTCTCCCACTAGCTTACAGCCCATCACGTCCCCAACCGAACATTACTGGTGCAACAAAAATGACTAGCAATATTGGAGCTATGCATTCATACAGTTTTGACCCAGATTCCAGCTCAGATGAGGAAAACAAAGACGTACACGGATCTATTTATCTACAAGTGGATGCATCAGAATGGAGAGTTTGTGGCCCACCCAGCATACTTTATTTTCTACATCATTAATATGATCTCTTACAAACTGCAACAATTTGAAAAAAAAAACTCAGAGATGCAATTTGAATCTTTATTTATTTTCTATCCATCCTCTGAGTGAGTTAACGACAAAATAAGCGATTAAGATTGCCAAAGAGCAGTGTCAGGTTTCATGGCAGCCAGTTGGAAACTAAGTTTGGCTCAAACAGGTGAAAAAAATACAGAAACTTTTATAGGAGCACCCTCATCAAAAGTTTCATTTTTTCTAGTAGATATAAACTCTACTTCCAGATCCAAAGATTATCAACTTTATTTAGAAAATCTTTCAAAAAAAGAATCTTGAATTTAATTTTCTTTCTCTAAGTTTGAATAAAAATGGCAGTTTGATGAGTTATCATTTCAACCTGGCTGTGATGTAAACACTTGATGTGAATCTGACAAATGAGGATAAAAGTTAACACTTTGAACTACCTCCCTGTGGCTCACCCTGGACTACATGTCATGTCAGATGTATTGTGCTGACACAATCCTCACTCTTCATACAGGTAAGCCTTTTATTGAGACTCATTTTGACCCAGAATCAAAAAAATCCATATTGTGTACTTTTAAAATATTGGGGGAAAATGCCCAGTTTTGTCAGATTCTGTCAAATGTGCTCTCATAAATTTTTTTATTTTCTTTTTGACATTTTCTTTTTTGCTCTGGTGAGGGTCAACCGCCTTCTCCGCATCCCGCGACTCAACGAGGCCTTGGACCGCATGGAGACGAGAACCTCCTCGACACTTCTTACTGATGATGGGATTGTTGGTCAAATCTTGTTTGTTTACAACTTTACATTGAAACTAATTAAACTCTTGCACAATAAGATATTTTTCTCATAGTGTTTCAAAAATATACCATTCTTTATCCCCAAGGTGAAAGCCTACCTGCGCAGCCACCACGTTAGCAAGGAGCTGAGAAACCGCATCGACAGCTGGTATCAGCACCTCTACATTAACAAGAAGATAATGCGAGAGAACGAAATCCTGCAGAACACAAGTTATAATACATATTGTTTAAATAAAATAATCCCTTGAAATAAATCAGTGAGGGGAAACTTTGCCTTTTTTTCAGACAATTTTCACTTATATTTTTTACTTTGTCTTTCATTTGAATCTTGAATTTGTACATTTTAATTTCTCTCTACATGTTTGATTTCAATATTTATTTTTATTTTGGACTTACAAAATACCAAAATCTTATACTCGAGATAATGTTTTTTGGACAGTTTCAGATTCACTGAGGAATTATTGTGTAATATAATGAAAAATATCTGTTAAAAACTAAACTGGGGTTGTACAAAAAAATATGCTTGCCACATAAACAGTTTTAAAGATAATTTAAATAAGCAAATAGTAAAGTTGGAAAAAACATGTCAAAAAGGCCCCAGACTACTAAGAAGTTTAATACAGTTCCATTGTTCTTCATCACATTCTGAAGTTTGTTGACATTTTCCAAATGGCTCTGCTTCTGTTCAGGTAACAAGTCTGGGAATCGCCGCACAGCCAACATCCGGAGCATTGGTTACTCGGACCTGTTCAGCTTGTCAAAGGAAGACTTGACGGACGTCCTCTCTCAATTTCCAGCAGCCAAGCGTCACCTGGAGGAGAAAGGCAGACAAATTCTTGTCAAGATGGGGATGCTGGACGAGAGTGCAGAAGAAGGAGACGGGGAGGCAGATCAGATTGAAACCAAGATAAAGAAACTGGAGGGAACCCTGGAAGTCATGCAAACAAAACTGGCTCGTCTAATGGTGGAATTAGAAAGCAACAACTAAATGCAGGCCGGGGTGGAGCGACTCGAGTTGGAGCTTGCATCGCAGGACGCTGATATGTCAGTTATCCAACGAGAAGCTGTGATGATTTCTATCTTCCTTTCTGTAGAACAGCCATCAATCAAAATACAGTAGAGTACAGAGGGCCAAAACTTTGGAAGAATCTAAACTGTACTCTTTCATCTATTTCTTTGTTAGAGAAGTTTAAAAAACAATTAAAAATAAGTGTACTTTTATAAACTTTTTCAAAAACTGTGAATGGAGTAAAATGTAACATTTTTACTTTACATAGTTATATTTATGATAAGAACACCACATCATTACTTAGCAAACTATCTTTTTGTAAGAAAAGGTGTCCAATAAACACTTTATTTCTCAATGTATGAAGGTTTAAATGCATAAAATATGAAGAATAATGTTAGTGGTTAGCTTAAAGAAGTTTGATCAACACTTCAGCTCAGTGTTTAGAACATGAGCTCTTAAACTCATTAGCTCATTAAACTCTGTAATGGGGGAAGAGAAGTAACAAAGACGAATTTTTAAATAGTTGGCACTGGCTTTTTTAAGTAACCTTTATAGTTAATTTAACAAAAGACAAAAATGATCAATGGTTTCGTAAAACCATCTGCTTTCTCATTTACAGCTTCCCTGGAAAAACGAGCAAATATTAGGTTTATAACAAAGCATGATAAGATTTCCTTTTAGTCGAACTACATTTGGTACTAAAATCAGGACTTATACATTCCCACGACTTACTGGATCTCAGAGGACGCCGTCTCCTGTAAGGTCTCTCCAACACTTCATGTATGATCTCAGAGAAGAACTGAACTAAGCCAGGAAAGCCTCATGTTCTTGTCTCCTCCAGCCACCATAAAAGACAAAAAAAAATAGCTTTAATATGCAAGATTTAGCTGTTGTAGGTTAGAGCTTTTCAGAATAAAAGCTCAGGGCAAAAGGGGGTAAGCTGCTGGGGTTCTGTGAGCTGGGCTGGAGGATGGTGGGATCAACCCAGCTCTCCAGTTCCACTTGAAACAGATGGAAATGAAGCTGAGTCCTCAAAGTGAGTGGACAGTTCTTTGCTGGTTGGTGCTGCAAAGTCTGTAGTGACTGAAACAAGGACAGGAATTGAACAACCTGCTGGTTCAACAAGGACACATGTATCCCCACAGAATCTTCCAGACAATGATCCCCACCCAGACTGCAGCATGTCTTCTCTCCAAAGCAGTGCTAAAATATTAGTTTACACTTTATTAACATCTACGATAATGCTCTTTTTTCTAGTGTTAAGAAACACACTATCAATCGGCTGCAGCTGGTCCAAAACTCAGGTGCACTCCTGTTAACCAGGACCAGAAAGAAGGAGCACATTACTGCAATTCTGAAATCTTTGCTCTCAGTCAGCTTTAAGATTTTAAGGTTCTTTTATTTGTTTCATAAAGCTTAAACGCAATTGGACCTTTATTTGATCAGATTTACTTTTAGTTGATGACCCTCCCAGAGCCCTCAGGTCCTCAGGTGCAGGTCTGCTGGTGGTCCCAAAAGTCAGAAGTTCAACACATCATGGCGAGGCACCTTCAGCACTGGGGCCCTCCTCTGTTGAACAGCCTGAGGATGTAAGAGTTTTAACCACTGTGTTTTAAATTGTATTAATAAGTGATTTGATTGTGATTGTGATATCGCGCAGCAGGACTTTAATTTGCCTCAGAGCGCGCCTGGACCATTGATTAACATTGGAGTTGGCCGCCTCTGTAACATTTCCCCACAACTGAACTGAGTGGGAACAATGGCGAGTTTAAGTCACACATTTTAAACCCACAATTAACACATTTAATTTAACTGCAAGCTCAGCAAAACTCATGGACGACAACATTTGTGCATGACATAAAGTGGCAAAGGTATGAGTGTAAACAGGTAAGATTTAGGAAAAACAAAAACCAGGAGTCTTTACTCCAAATATGGATTTATTGTCGCAGTTGTTCCCACACACCGGAATAATAATAAAGCTTAATATTCAGCGACCGGCTGTATGATGTCATGAAGATGCTGCAAAAATATTTTCCAAATCAAGAATGGGAATGAAAAGAAAGTGCATGAAAAAATTTCAACCATCCCTCAAAAACAAACCTTGAAAAATATCAAATACATACAATTTAATTAGTGATCAACATCAAATCGGTAAAATCAACCATGACAGTTAAGCAAAATGAATTAGCTATTGCTGCAGATAGTTTTTGCTCTCTGTTCTAAACACTGTTTCAGTGAAACTGAAAACAACATTGTGAGCTAGTCGCATCCTAATATTTAGAAAATAAGCTAAACGTTTCCTGCCAAGTGTTTTTGAGATTTCCTGGAAGCAGCCATTTTGAAATGAAGCCCTTCTACTGCCCCCTAGTGGAATGATGATGAACCACAGGGCAGTATACACAGACCAAGTTCTATACAATGGGTTTAAGACATGGGTTTAGAAATGCCTTTATCAAATATTAATGGTTTTATATGGTCAAAATAATGTTCCTGACTGGTCGTGAACCTGAAGGTTTTGTCTGTGTATTTATTCAAGGTTTTTGGGAATGTGAAGTCCTCCAGACCAAAAAAAAAAACACTTCTCCGATAGTACATAGAGAAATATTTAGATAAGTGTTTTTCTCAGAACTGTTGCGTATTTGTGTGTACAGAGTGGGCGGGGCTTGTCAAAGCAAGGACACAGTTCAGGGAAAGAGATGGCCACAAGGACTTTTCCACATGGATTTAGCTCTAATAGAATAACCCTTAAAGTTAGTATATGAGAAGATAAAGAGACAACAGGTCATTTTTATACAAAGACATGATCTTTATTCTCACATCAGCTGACATCCACATGAACATCACAGTCAAAAACAACTTGTTTTGATGATGACAAATGTGCAAAGGTAAGATAGGAGTATTTGTAAGCACAAAAGTAAAAATACACAACATTGCTGCATAAAAAACATACGAGAAAAAACAATCAAACAATATCAATAAAGTAAATAAGGTACACGCCGTTGAATCAGCTACAAACAAACTCCTCAAGAGGAAGAACTTCTCAGAATTCACGTCTGAGGTGGAGCATCATGAACATTTGAGTCAAACAATTACATTCAGTAGTTTCAAACAAATATGCTTTCATAATTTCACATGAAATTTAACATCAAAATCTTAACATAAGAAGCAGACATTTAAGGAAAAAAAAACACCTACAGTAGTTCAGATCAACAGATGAAAAAATACCTGTTTTGTTATAACAGAGTCCATGAAAGTAACACAATAAAGGAGTTTTTTTTTTTTTTGGGTCGGGGTGGTTAAGTATCTAAACTGAAAAGGTGCTGCTCTGCCGAGCCAGAAAATAATCCATTTTCTTCTTCTTCTCGTTGGGTTTGAAGAGGACAACGAGGAAGATGGAGACCACAACCAGGAAGCAGAACAGGGCCACCGCTGCTACAATCACCCACGTCACGTTGCCATCTGACAAGAAAAAAAAGGTAATTAGCCGTTTTCCCAGATGGTTTTCTAGCTTCTGCACACATCTTAGTTATTGCAACATTTGCTGGCAGAAACATTTCAAGTGGTAAATGAAACACAAAATCAGCACAAACCTTCCAGCTTAATCCGGGCAACAACTTCCTGCCTCCCTCCCATGTTCTGAGCAACACACTTTATCTCAGTCTGGTCGTCTTCCTCCGATATTTCAGCAATAATTAGCCTCAATTCAATCTGACACACTGTGGACACTCTGGTTACCCTGGAAACAGAGACAAAAAATGCAAACATTTTTAGCAAAGTATAAAAATATTTTATCCTCCTGACTCTTTTTGGGCAAAAATGACCCAATAATGATAAAACAGATCTGTTAATTGATTAATTAGGTCTTACTCTCGCCCTCCTTGCAGAGCTCTTCTGCTCAGATAAGACGACTCCACTGATTGGTCGTCTACCTGCCATGTGACCAGAGTTGAATCTGCTGTCAGACATTCTGTGAGCACCTGACAGAACATTTCCAGCCCAGAACCTAAAGGAAAGGGTGAGGATTCTGTGTGAGACCTTTTACAGAACATGCTAGTATCAAAAACAGGTTTTGTTTCTTATATAACTAATATTATGAGAAAATCTGGACACTTTTTGTTTCAACGAACCGTGGGAACTTTCAAAAATGGTCCCATTGAGTGGTGAAACGATTGCAGGAGGTTTGACGTCTGGAGAGGAGACAAAGAAACAAAGCTGTCAGGAATATCAGCTTAAGATAGAAAGAAAATTGAATGAAAGACAAAGGCCTTACTTTTGGAAGTGCTGAAGGTGCTGCTGCTGAGCACGCCCACGCTTGAGGTTGTGGAAGTTTTAGATGTAGTCGGAGTGGTTTCCAGATCTGAGTTTGACAGCAAAGACAAAAAGCAAACATTCACATTTTTATTTGATATAACTGCTGTGTGATCTCTGTAGCGTTTTAAAAGTTTGTTTGATTCTTGTGGTTTTGCTGCACTGCTCCTGTTTCCCCACTAGAGGGCAGGATACACTCACAAATCATTTCAATTGACAAACCTGAAGACTTTGGAACGGGCTAAGATTAAATCTTTTCATTTTTAGTAATTACTTTTCAACATTACTGAGTTTTAATTTTAGTTTTTTCAATTTTATTATAATCATATTAAATAGATTTTACTTGCTACATTAAAAAACGATGGTAAAAGATTAAAGATGATTTAAAAATATAAATGTCTCATATTCACAAATTAATTAATTAAAGTTTTTTTCATGCAAAAAAAACCCAATGTTTTCAATGCAGGTAGATACAAATGTTTTGAGCCTAGATGAAACAAATAAATAAAAAATAAAACACCTTAAGCTCCAAATATGATCAAAATGCGATGGGAGTTCACTGACCTTGCACGTGGACGTGGAGGGCTCTGCTGACTTTGTAGTGCTGGTTGTTGATGAGCACGGTGAGCTGGCAGGTGTACAGACCTGCATGCATTGGCATCACAGCAGGAATCATCAGCGTCCCTTCATCCCACTGAAGGAAGTTTGTTTTACTCGCCTGAAGGGCAGTGAGGCTGGAATCCTGTCAGAGAAGAAACAAAATTTGGTTCCATGCATTGAAACTACAGAGCCCTGGACATGACATTAAAAGAAAATTATAAAGTTAGCTCCTTCATTTTTTTATTTGTGGGCACAAATAGTATTTTGCCTGTACTTTGTGTTTGGTCGGCAGAAATGAGCATTTTAAGTAAACAAATTAGTATTTTGTGGGGGAAAAATAGTATTTTCTGTCCACAAATTAGTGTTTTCTTGGCTCATATCAGCTTTTGTGCATAAATTAATATTTTGCGTCTAAAAATTTGCATCTTTGTCCACAAATTAGTGTTCTGTGTACACAAATTAGCCTTTTTTCTCAACAAATGAGTGTTTTCTTGTCTCAAATTAGCACAAAATTGAATTTTTTGTCCAGAAATTAGTATTTTGTACGCAAAAATTAAACTTTTGTGGGCACGAATTCGATTTTTATAGACTAAAATTAGCATAATTTGTGCACAACTTTATATTTTATGTCTACAAATTAGCATTTTGTGCACACAAATTACGGTACCTTTGTGTGCAGACAAACAAGCATTTTGTGCACATATAATAGCTTTTTGTGTGAAAAAAATGAGTTAGTTTTTGAAATTCTCAATACTAATTTGTGGCTACAAACTAGTTTTTTCTGGTCCAAAAAAAAAAAAAAATACTAATGTATGCACAAAAAATACTCACTCGTGCCTACAATATACTCTTTTGTGCCAAGAAAATATTAGTGAAATACTCATTTGTGGCCCTAAAATGCTAATTTTAGGCACAAAATGCTAACTCTTGACCACAAATGAATAATTTAAGGGAACAAAATAGTTTTAATTTACTATTAATATACATTTGCAATTATGTTTTAATGGTATGTCCAGTGATCTGAATAAAACTGCAGAACTGTAGTTGCTGAAGCAGATCTCACTTCATAAACTCACCTTGAACCACTCTATCAGTGTGTTGCTCTTGTTGAAGGAGCCGAGAGCCGGACAAAAGATGGTCAGCTCCTCTCCCACTGTGGCTGTCCACGGATAAGAGAGCTTCGCCATGTCGACGGAGTCGCTGTCGAACACGTGCAGGGCGATGCTCCCGGTCACACAGTAGGTTTCATTTCTGGAGGCAGAGATGCAGACGGATGATTTACAATCGGAGGCAGAGAGAAGTGGCAGCATGACGCATGTTTGCACAGAGAGAATGAAGCAACAAGGAGATTATCCTTCATGGAAGGAGATTAAAGACGGAAATATATTAGTTTTGGGGTCAGCTTTATAAAAACAACAGAGATGAAAAACTTAAAAGAAGGATGTCATGAAGTTAAGTCATTGCATCTGGACTTATTTCTTCCCTAAAACATTTCACAAGTGGCGTCATCTGGATGAATGGGAACATTTAATCAATTTAAATAAAAGATTTTTACAAGAAATCTAAAAAACTTTGCCTTGAAAGATTATATTAGATGTGATTTGTAAATAAAAGTGAGTTCCATCGTATTTCTTTCCAATTATAACCAATACAAGTAGAAAAACTTTTTTTTTCATATATTGGCTCTATAGAAGTAAATTTGTAAGGACATATTGAGGGTTAAAAGTAGTCAAACGGATTAATATTATTCCAAACTACTAACAAATTTAAGGGGGTACTTTAAAGTCCCGCTTCGATCATCTTTTGATCTATTTCTGAATGTTCCCAGTGGTCTTTTAATCAGGATTATGCTGTTTTAGGCTAAAATCAATGACCTGTAATGTTTGTTTAGGACATAGTTTCTGCAGCAGTATTTCATTAAAATTCACCTGAGTTGTGGGTGGAACTGTTGGTGCAGAGCAATCCCACCCCCACTTCCCATCACCCATCTGTGTAGCTCCTCACATGCTAGCATTACCAGTGCAAGAAAAATGTAGCGATTTGACTAAATAAATATTCAGAAATGCAATTTTAATCTTATTTTTCTTTATCTTGTCCTCCTGCATGAGAAAAACTCCACAAGAACCTGTTAAAAAGTTTGTATTGGCATAGGTCTTATTACACGAAGAAACAGAGCGATGGAAAAAAACAGTTTCCTGTTTTTACCTGTAGGTGCAGGAATATTCCCCTGAGTCGGACGTCTGAGCTGGGAGGAGCCAGAGCTGCGTGTGGTGCTGCTGGATGCGGCCTTCTCCCTGATAGGTCACCGCATCCGTCCCATTCTTCTTACTGATGAGGAACGCTGCTGCCGGTGGGAGGATTTTACGCGCCTTAAGAACACCAAGGAAGATCGGGAAATGGAGGATCACAGCCTCGCCCTCCATTCTGAAGATCCCCACCTCTGAATCCACCTGGTGGCAACCGTCTGAATCGGGAACAATAGCATTAGTCACATTAGTAGATTTATGTTTGTTGAATAAAAAAACTTGACTACAAAGAAAGGAAAACACATGATGCTCACCTTTAACAGGCAGAGGAGGTAACATGGGTTGTCCACTGACACATGCAGTGATGACGGCAGCAAGCGTGAGGACTAAGCAGACCATGGTGGCAGTCTGCAGGAGCACAAAGATCTGAGCTTCAAGATCCACAATGCAAGAAAAGGTTCGTTTAGCCAAACAGAATCTGTCCTGACTGTCTGATCTCAGAGGAAAATATTCAGACAATATTCAAAATAGATAAAATATTTTAAAAAATAAGATCCAATAATTATAAATTAAATTATAGTCTAAAACAACTGCTTTTCAAAATAAAATTATGCTTTGGAAATGCAGGAAAATTAAATGTATGAATATTGGATTTTTGTCCTGAGCTATTTTTCTTTTTTTTGTGGTCAGCCTGCAGCTCAAGTCTTTTATCCCTGATGGAAACTCTTTTGTAGTGTTTGAAACTCGTGAGCTCTTGAAGACGTCACCAGACACTCCCATCATCCCGCCCCCACGCAGGGCGTCAAATTCAACTGCTGATCAAATGAGTTGGATGAGTCACTTTAAAAAGCCAAAGTTCACCTAAATCAGAAACATTATGACGTAACTGTGATTACGTTAAGGTTTTCAAAATAAATCTGTGGAAACTGGAAAAAAATCTATTTGTAAAGTTTTTTTTAAATAGTTTCAAATGTATGAGTCAGGTTTATTGAGAATTTAAAAAGAATTTTCAAAAGTTTTGCAGAAATCACTTAGTTTTTAAGTTTTTTTTTAATAAAGCAAAAAATTAGAGACTTTTGAATAACAAAAATTAAAGATGATGTTTCTTTTCTCTTTGAATGTTTTTTCCATTTTTGTTTCAAAATTAAATTGTTGATAAATGTCAAACTAAAATTTTGAACCTTTGAACATCACCAATCTGAATGATTTAATGATTTAATTTAAGTGATATGAATGTAGTTTAATTTACTTTATGCTTTAATCGATGCATTTTAAATCATTTTTCTGCAAAGGATCTCCACATTTATCTTCCCGCCACATATTTGATTGAATTTCAATGTGTTAAGTGATCATTCCAATCATAAACACTTTAATATATGTCATTTTCTGTAAATATTTTATTCAGTTGGACTTTCACCGGATAGGACTGATAAGTCTTCCGATCCTGCAGATACGCTTTGCAGCAGATTTCCATAAATCGCCGTCTCATTTTCACTTCTGCTTCTGTGATTGCTGGGATCAGCTGACACATGTCCTTACTTTTGCAGGGACACTGGCGCATGCACGAGTGATCAATCTTTTCCACACTTACTCTTGGTTTCAGCATGTCATCCATTCATAAAGTGTGGGAGTGTTGTGGTTGTAGAGGTCACATTAGTGATGTCTGTAGGAGTGTCAGTGTTGTAATTAGGCCTTTATATCCTTGAGTCAACGCTCGTTGAGACATATTTCTGCCCCTAATGGAAACTTCGTCAATGGATGGTACGATTGAAGGAAAAACAAGCTTTTTTTTATGCAGACACTTTTAACTTGCATATTTGATATTTATTTTTCCCAAAAATACTACAAATGAAGGACACAGATTCAGTAATTTATGATTTTCTAAGTTCCCTTTCTATTTTCTTTGCATAGTAACTGCAAATGAAACAAAAAGTACAAAACAATTGAAGCAACTTTTAACATTTATATGCATGTTTGCTTGGCCGACCAAAAAGCTTAAACAATGGTAGAATTGTTGCTATTCTAAATGTGTAGTCTTGCAAAATAAGAAAAATAAATCTTGATAAGAATTCACAAGTACATAAGGAGTTTTAATCATTTTTTAGTACAGTCAAGCAAAATATTAATTAAAAAAATAGCTTTAAAACACATGTATAACATTTTATTTCAAATATTATAAAAATGTCTTTGAGAAAAAAAATTTTCTTTACTAAAAAAAAAATTAAAATAGATTAAAAAAAAGAGTTTTTATAAAAAAAAAAAAAAAAGGTACATTCAACCTTATTGTTAATTTTTTGGTAAAATTACATCAAAATATGCATTTCAAAAACAAAATAACCTTATTCTCAAAATTAAATCTGAGCACAAAAAATATTTTTTCCACCTTAATATTTGGTGGTGATTCTTTATTTTTCAAAATAAAAGCCTGCACTCATAAACACACAGTACGCCCCCTCATGACACTCATGGTACTCACAGTGTAGAGGTGAGCCTGGTGGTCCCAGCAGTGTGATGGTGCTTCCAGACAGAGGTGGAGGTGGTGATGACAGCCTGGACTCCAGCAGCGAGTGATCAGCTCTTATGGGCTCAGGGGAAACCTAAGCTCCCGTTTCAAGGTTCCCACCCCTCATCACATGGAAATTTCTCAAGTTTCTCAATGTAACGCAGTGTACTGCACAGCTCACCATTCATGTCTGCTGATCACACAGGATGAGCACAACAATTGTCACATACATTGAGTGAAAAAACAAAAAAAAAGTCCATTGAGAAAAAAGTTTGGCTTGACAAATATTTACTTTTGTTGATCTTCCTGAATCCCCGATGGAGTACATTTCTGTACTCCACACGCGACATATCATGTGGATGAATGTAAAGCTGATCAGACTGTGTGAGTAAAAGCAAAAATCTTTTTTTAACCTTCATTTTTTTGCAGGTTTAAGTTCTGCAGTGGTTTTTATTTGCATAAATCTGCACGTATTGATTGATTGCGTCTATCAATGTAGAGTCAGATGGATACTGGACTAGGTTTTGTTTCTTCATACTTGTACGATGACAAAATCTTGTTTTATTTTTTAAAAATAAGGCTTTTTATAGCTGAATTTGCTGCTTTGATCAAATTTAAATTTTGTTTTCAATTAAAAAAAAAATTAAAAGTCTCAATACTGAAAACAAGAACTGAAAGGTTTGTTAAAGTCGTTTTTGCAAACGTTATAAATTATCATTAATTAATTACCATTCTTAGTTACTACTACTACTACTTGCTTTCTGTTTTGATGGTTTGAACAGAAAAAAGAAAGACAGCTTTTTAATATAAAGCACCTACAGATTGGAATTTTCTGTAAAAAAACAATTCAACTTTCAAAGCTCATAACTTTGCCACAGTTTGATGCTATTATGAATGACCTGGAAATTAAATTACAAACTTGTAGCTGTTTCAATTATTTTTTTACTCCGTTTTATTTATTCATACTTACTTATGTTTTTAGCATATTTTAATTCTATGACATTTCTTGGATGTGTGTAACTTTTGCCTCTTGACTAGAACTCCCTTGAAAAAGAGATCAGTTTCAATAGGATTTTTCCCCCGGTTAAACAATAATTATATAAAAATGCCATTGATAGTTACCATTATTGTGTAGTTTAAAAGGCACAAACGTAAATAAAGGCAATACAAATTCTTAAAATTTTAAAGTTAGCACACATTATTTAGTCATAAAAATGTGTTATAAAAATAGTCAATTAAATTGTTATTTTTGTAACTTTTGGTATATAGAAATGAATAAAAATGTAAAATTATGGCTGATGAAACTCAATTCTGACGACAAAAGGATTTTTTTGTACCAGACAAAAATTAACATAAAAAAAATAATTATTCATAGCTATTTTTGAGAAATTGCTGAAAACTTTTACTTTTGTTGAAACATTTATAAAAGGTATAAATTATTTTTTTTTTTAATTATAAATAAAATTAATATTTTTATGCAGCCTCAAAACAAGTTAAATTATTTGGAATTATTAATCTAACCATAAATGTAGTTTAGTCCATTTTTAAAAAAGTGCTGATGTCGATGCAACTCTCCATGTTGTAAAATAAGACGCTGATGATGAAGAGCTCCAGGGTTTCTTCAATGATCAAGGGAAGCACCCCGTGGAGGAATGCTGCATAAGCAGATGTTCCCACAACAATCCCGTACAACTCACTGCTTCGTCATCTCCCTGCGTGACAGAGGTGGCATCCACCACTCATTTTGTTTGAGATTTTAATCCTGAATGGGCATTTTACAATGTGGACATGAAGGTGATGAAAGATGAGGAGTCACAGGAACCAGGGGAGGTCCACGGCAACATGTAAACATTGGTTTACTGAGCTTTACCTTTTGCTGTGAGACTCCGTCAATAAATAAATAAATAAGGACCGATTCAAAATCACAGGTGTTGGATCGTCTACGACTGCTGGATAGAATGCCCCCCTTTCCTCGCATTCCCAACAGGAAGTCCCCACTGGCTCCAGGAAGTCAAAATCCCATAGAATTCCATTGAGAAATAAACAGCTATTACTCATTCTGTTTGTCACAATAACCATTCTTGCTCTGCTACTTTTTTTTAACACGTTCTTGCTAATACTAAGCTTCCTTCATATTTTTTTCTGTAGTACAAGTTATTCAAGTTAAAAAATGGCCAGTAAGACGCATCAATCAAAGTATGTGGTTCCTGTTGGCCAACAAGTTAAGCGTTCCAAACGTTTGACGAATTCCCCAAACCCACTCTGATTAGCAAGATCGGGTGCTATAAAAATGTAGTCTCAGACCAATTTGGACCAATCACTGCTGACTGAGGTAGTCGAGCTCCGCATCGCGGAAAAACTGTGCCTGAATTTTGTTGGAGTCAGAAGTGAGCCATTTACTGTGGGTGACGTCACACTCACTCGGTCCAGTTCTCCTATACAGTCAGTGATCACAACACAACATTTCTGACCAATTAAAGCAGCTCAACAAGATGTTTTCGTTGCTAAAGTTAGCTTATTGTGCTTTTTCTAAAGGTTAATTCTCACAATAAACTATTAAAGATAAAGAATAAACTATACTAGCTCCACTGCAAAATCCAATCTAAAAATAAAAAAAATTGCCTTTTCCTTTTGCCAGTTGCTGGTCCTGACTGCTACATGCTTCATACTGGCATTGCAACATGGATAAAACAACAAATTACAACAGAATGTTTCATTTTAGACAGACTAACAGAAAGCTAACAAATGCTAACAGTTGAAACTTGAAAAAGAAAACTCGCTTAGACTAAAAGAGGTTCAGATATGCTAGCATTGCTAATGTACAGGGAAACTTTGGCTAGATCTGAATTATGTCTCTACTCCCTAACTATAAAAAAGTAGTGCAGGACTCTCTATAGTTCTCTGGACTTTAAAATCAATTTTTAAAAAGCAAATATGACGACACCAATTTCACTGAGTAAAAAACTTAATAAATACAAGCATTTTTGAAGGTATTGGATTTTGGAATTCTAGATTTGGACAGCTCAACAAAAGGACAAACGCACAATATATATGACACTGTGTAGTAGCAGTGATCAGTTTACATATATGCTATGTTTCTTTTACAGACTATAGGTCGAAAGATTCTTGATCTAGTAGCCAGATGTTGCTTTTATATTATTTTCTTTTAAAGTAGCCCTATAAGCAGCTAATTAATAGATCATTTAGGATCATCCAGGAAGTTAGTCTAAAGTGTCTGCAGCTTTAGACCATTTGACATTAGCTTGTTTTAGGAAAAGTGTACTTATTGTGCTAGATTGTGGCTTTTCAAAATAAAAGTGATGCAGCAGAATTTTTATCACTGAAAAATATTCTATAACAAAATCTAAATTATAGGAAACAGTTCATGAAAACTTTTTTGAGGGTTAATATGGCAATTACTAAAAAATAAAAAGTATTTTTGACCCGTTGTTGAGAGGTTAAAGGTGACAGCTGCAGAGCAGGCTGTTCATTTAAGCCACATGACTGAACACTGAGAGAGCGGATGTTGCATGTTTTGGGAATTCTTGAGATAACCTCAATATCTGCAATATCCTCACACCAACTAAGATTTTTGGTTTACACACCTGCTTTACTGCTTTTTTTCCCCACATGTGGCCAGATAGTCACTGATGGAGAAAACAAGTGCAGGATAAATGGGAGGCTGGAAACAAAATGCACAAATAAAACACTCGAAAGCAGGCAGGGGAATGGCAGGATAAAAAGAGACTGGAAAAAAGAATTAAGAGCAGTGAGTATGTATGAAGTCATACCAGACGCACAGAGGATCGTGGTGATCATTAACAGAGTCAAGGTGTGACAGGAAGTACGACTAAAGAGAATTCTCCAGGATAAAAGCTTTTAAAATAAAGCCAGAACACAGAATAAACACATAACCGAATACCTATTTAATCCTTAAAAAAACTTCTGAATGTCTTACTTCAAAGATTAAGTCTTCTTAAAGAATCAATGAAAAAAAGGAGGCGCCATACTTTATTTTTTTCTATTTGGGCTCATATTTACATCAAAGAGCTTTCATTTTTCAGTCAAACTAGAAAAAAGAAAAAAATGGATTCCATATTTCGCATAAATTCATTAAATCCATTTAAATTGAAAACTGACCATCATGCAATTTGTTTGCGTTTTCATTAAACAGATATTTACTAGTTTTTTGTAATTCTGTTAAACTTAACCAATATATTGACATCTAAATCCAACATCTTAAATGCATCACAAAAACAAACCAGTATTAAAATGTGGTGCAATGAAATCCTGTAATCTCAAATTTGAAAATATGTTGGATCATTTAGAATTTGCTGATTTAAATTTAGATCAAGCACAAAGTAAGTGATTGCTGCAATAATAAGTCATCTGACCATCATCCGTGGGAGCGGACACTATGTTGAACAACGACAATAAACCCAAAACAAGTTGCTGCACAAAATTATTAAGCAAATCATGCTTAGCAGAAATGATTCCTTCCTGTTCCCCAACACCAATGAAAATTATGCAATGATAAAATTAAACAATAATTAAGGAAAAGGTCAATTTCAGTTTATTATTGAAGGTTAGGGTCCTGTTGTGGAAATTGTACCAACGGTTTAAATTGCAGCATCTCAAAATCAAACGATAAGTTTTGATTGTTCTCGTTTTTAAAATGAAAATTTAGGATTGGTTTGCCAAGCAATGTTCTTTTTTAAATATCATTTGTTTCAGTATTTATCCAGCTGTGCATGACCTTGACCTTTTCAGACAAACTCAGAAAAAAATGTCATTAGTGGCAACTTCTCCTTTTATATGAACCCAGACATACACTCAACCTGAAATCTGATGGATGAACACCACAGGATGGCCTCATACTGAAGTCCAAATTTCCGACACAGGTTTGAGTTTTTTCATGTGAAAATACCAGATGATGATGAAATAAACCAATGGACTTTGATTTAAGTATGTATCACCTTACAACTTAAATAATTATGGATTTTACTTACAAAAAACAAAAATTATGAGTTAGTTTTAGTTTTAAAAAATTAATAAATTTAGTCAAATAGAAAAAAATGTGCGTGTCTAGTATGTCAGTTAGCCAACTTATTACAAAATGTCTTTTTTTTCTTCTTCCCCTCACACGAGTGTGTTTAAGGAACAAACCACAGCAGAGAGGATAACATCTCCTTTTTTTTTGGTTTTACAATTATTTTTAAAGTTTATTCAAAGAAAAAAAAATCAATAAAATACATGACTTCCTGTCATACACAGAGAGAGGACACAAGTTAGAGAAGCATGGCAGAAACAGAGGAGAAACACGTCGCCTCACATCCAAGCCTGCAAAGAACATTACTGCAATGTTGCAACGGTAAAGCAGCACATTGTGAATACCTGAAATGAACAACACATGTCCTTTAATGTTCTGTAAATTGGTTAATCCGTGAGGGGAGAGATGACAAAATGGATTTATTTTTAATATATATATATATATATATTTATATTTATATATCCAATAAAAACCAGGCTCAAAAAGCAGAAACAGAATTCATTAATAAAGATGCATTAAACATAAATACTGTGATGCACATTATTGTAACAAAAAAAAAGAAAAATTGCCTCTGTAAACATTTTCTCCACCTAAGGTGAGCATAATAATATTAAGTCACTGCAGTCGCGTTTTACATGTTACATACACCTACAGAAACAACATAAGCTTCTCGACTAGATCTAAAACTGAATACACAATGCTTCAAGTGATTTTTTTTCGACAAGAATTTAGTGGTTTTAATAATAAATTACATTTTAGTTTTGATTCAGATCAACAAGAGGCTGCTTTTCTTTTCTCACTGGATTTCACTTTTAAACTCATCCTGGATTGGATTATCGCTACGGAAAACTAGATTTTTTTTAATTTTCCTGTTGGAGTTTAAGAAGGACTAAACATAGTTTTACGTTTGTGTGCTGTTATCGGGTGGAA